>NW_027248673.1:0-44796 GCF_031021105.1 Erythrolamprus reginae | reverse complement strand
GCAGCTAACAACAATGATAAAAGCAGCATGTAAAAATCCTATTAATAAAACAACTAAAAACCCTTATAATAAAACCAAACATACACACAAACATACCATGCATAATTTGTAATGGCCTAGGGGGAAGGAATATCTTAACTCCCCCATGCCTGGCGGCATAAATTAGTTTTGAGTAGTTTACGAAAGACAGGGAGGGTGGGGCAGTTCTAATCTCCGGGGGGAGTTGGTTCCAGAGGGCCGGGGCCGCCACAGAGAAGACTCTTCCCCTGGGGCCCGCCAAACGACATTGTTTAGTTGACGATCCCGGAGAAGGCCAACTCTGTGGGACCTTATCGGTCGCTGTGATTCGTGCGGTAGCAGGCAGTTCCGGAGGTAATTTGCTTGGAACAAACTTCCAGCAGACGTGGTAGATAAATCCACAGTAACTGAATTTAAACATGCCTGGGATAAACATATATAAATATAAATCCAATAAATTCAATTCAATAAACATATATCCATCCTAAGATAAAATACAGAAAATAGTATAAGGGCAGACTAGATGGATCATGAGGTCTTTTTCTGCCGTTAGTCTTCTATGTTTCTATGTTTCTATCAATCAATCAATCAATCAATAAGCAATATCAAATAACACGGCACCCTCTGCACATGGGTGCAGTGTCAAAAACACAGCGATATAGGTCAGGATTGTGCTTGAGCAAGTCACTGTTACCGGTTTGCCCGAACCGGCTGAATCCCTGGAAGGTGGCGCCATCTTGGAGAAACAGGAAGTGTCCTTCTGAGCTGTTCGCCTTCCCTTTTCATGGCGACATCCTGACTTGGACCCAAGGCTTGAATCCCCCCTCCCTTCTGCCCCCCTCTCTTCATTTTCCTTCTTTTCTTTATTGTTCACTCTCAATGGGTGGCCACCAAATGAACCGTCTGCATGTCGTACATTCCAGACTCCTGAGGCCATTCTTTTTATTTCTGCTAAAACAGGCTTGGGTGGATCTGTCTCTTTAACCCTTTCACTCGTAGGGCCAAGAGAGGAGATCAGCCTGACTGGCTTTGCCTTGTGTTGCCTTCTAATTTAATGAAAAGAAGGACCTTTTTTAATATATTAAAGGGTTAAATAAGGTCCAGGAGGGAAGTGTTTTTAATAGGAAAGAGAACACAAGAACAAGGGGACACAATCTGAAGTTAGTTGGGGGAAAGATCAAAAGCAACGTGAGAAAATATTATTTCACTGAAAGAGTAGTACATCCTTGGAACAAACTTCCAGCAGACGTGGTTGGTAAATCCACAGTCACTGAATTTAAACATGCCTGGGATAAACATATATCCATTGTAAGATAAAATACAGAAAATAGTATAAGGGCAGACTAGATGGACCATGAGGTCTTTTTCTGCCGTCAGACTTCTATGTTTCTATGTTTCTATGTTTCTATGACCTGGTGGGGGGGGGGGGGGGTAATAGGAATACCAATCTTCCAATATTTGAAGGGCTGTCAGATCTGTGAGATTTTGCTGTTCGGGAGGCTTTCCGGCTCACAGATCTCTGGTGGCTTCCAGTAAGGAACTCAAGAACACAATTCACACACACACACACACACACACAAAACGGTGCATTAAGATTGGGACACAGCTGGACCCAACGCAGCGCACCACAGGATCCTGTTCTCCAATGGGCCCCTGGGCTATTTTTTATTTTTTATTTGTTGCTTGTATCCTAAGATTTTTATTAATATTGATAGTTTCTCCATTGCTTATTTGACCCCTAAGACAATCATTAAGTGTTTTACCACATGATTCTTGATAAATCTATATTTTATTTTATGTACGCTGAGAGCATTTGCACCAAGACAAATTTCTTGTGTGTCCAATCACAATTGGCTAATAAAAAATTCTGTTTTGTTCTATTCATTTATCTATCTATCTATCAATCTATCTATCTATCTATCTATCTATCTATCTATCTATCTAATCTACCTACCTACCTACCTGCCTACCTACCTACCTACCTATTTATTCATTATATTTCTATGCTGCCCTTCTCGAAGCGACTCAGGGCAGCGTACAACATTGTAAATACATACAATATACATGAAAAATCTAATTATTTTAAAAAGACATATGCAAAATTAATAAAAGAAACTAAAACCCCTTATGCAGTCATCCACATTCATCCAATTCAATCATTCATATCAGCCAGGGACAATCTTGTGATTCACGGTCCCCGTGCCTGCCAGCAGAGGTAGGTCTTCAGAGCTTTACGAATGACTGGGAGGGAGGGGGCGGTACGTATCTCCGGAGGGAGTTCGTTCCAGCGGGCCGGGGCCACCACAGAGAAGGCTCTTCCCCTAGGCCCCACCAGACGACATTGTCTGGCCGACGGGACCTGGAGAAGAAGGCCAACTCTGTGGGACCTAACCGGCCACTGGGATGCATGAGGCAGAAGACGGTCCTGTAGGTAGTCTGGTCCTAAGCCATTATTATGATGAAGCATTTATTTACATTTATTGGCACGTCATTTTAACAGTTCCAGCCCAAGACAGATCCACAGTCTTAGCCAGTTGAAGGCAATTCAACTGCTGAAATGTACAAAGAACGATTGAGGATTTGGGTTTGGCTAGTCTGGAGAAAAGGAGGACTAAGTGGGAGGACATGATACCTGTATTCCAGTATTTGAGCCGGGTTGGTGCAGCAGATTAGAGCGCTATACTGCAGGCCACTGAAGCTGACTGTAGATCTGAAGGTCAGCGATTCAAATCTCATCACCGGCTCAAGGTTGACTCAGCCTTCCATCCTTCCGAGGTGTGTAAAATGAGGACCCGGATTGTGGGGGCAATATGCTGGCTCTGTTAAAAAGTGCTATTGCTAACATGTTGTAAGCCGCCCTGAGTCTAAGGAGAAGGGCGGCATAAAAATTGAATAAATAAATAAATTTGAGGGGTTGCCACAAAGAAGAGAGGACCAAGCTATTCTCCAAAGCATCTGAAGGCAGAACAAGAAGCAATGGGTGGACACTAAAAATTAGGATTTTGCCACTGTGAAGAACGGCCACCGGGCCCTTTTTTTTCCAGCAGGCATTGTCCCTTTGGACAGTCACTAAATGAGTGGTTGTAAATCAGCGGCTACCTCTGCGTCCGTTCAGGTCAACTTCAGAAAAACAGAGGATTAAATCCGAACCAGATCATAATTAAAGTTAAGCCGGGTCCCAAGTCTGTAATAAAAATATTTGATCTGAAGTTAAGCCTACTTAGGCAGCTGCTAGGATCTTGTTGCCCAAACATGCAGCTTATATAGGCGTCCCTTTCAAGTCTTTATCAGGGAAAGTACTTTATTTGAAGTACTTTATCTTGTCCTTATCAGTCAAAAAAAAGCATCTCCCCCCCCATCCCACCCGGAGCTTACACCAGATCAATAACTAACCGAAAAGCCCCTTGCATTTACAAGAATAAACCTGCAAAAGGAAGAGGGAAAAGAATGCAAAATGTTATTCTCCAAAATGCAAAATAATGTTCTCCAAAAGTCTCGGGAGTTTTTTAGGTGACTATTGTAGCTGGAGCAGAGAGGAACAAAATTTCCGGTGGCCTTGTTTGAAAAGAGATTATTTTTCCAAAAAAAAAATTGCTTGTGGTTGTAGGGGTAGTCCTCGAATTATAACCACAACTGAAACCGTCATTAAGTGAATCTTGTCCCATTGCACATTTAATCCTCGACTTGCAGCGGTTTGTTTTGCAGGCCATTCAAAGTTTGCACAGGTACTCTGACCTATGACCATTTTTCACACTTACGAACGTTGCAACATCCCTACGGTCACCTGATCAAAATTCAGACTTTTGGCAAGTGGTTTGTATTTATGACAGTCGCCATGTCATCTTTTGTGACTTTGTGACAAGCAAAGTCAATGGGAAAGCTAGATTTTACTAACTTAACATCTGCAGTGATTCCCCTTAACAAATGTGGCAAGAAAGGTCGTAAAATGGGGCAAAACCCATTCATTTTTCAACATAAATTATGGGCTCAGTCGTGGTCATAAGTCAAGGACTGCCCATATTGTAACTGGAGCAGGGCAGAACAAAAATTCCAGTGATCTTGTTGAGCAGAGATTATTTTGCTAATCAACACAGTCACTAACTGAATTTTGTCCTATCCTACAACCTTTATTGTCATCAAGGTTAAGTAAATCATTGCTGTTACTAAGTGAGTAACACGGTCATTAAATGAATCTGGCTTCCCCGTTGACTTTTCTTGTCAGGGGATCACAAAAGATAAATCAATTTCGCCCCGGAGATTCACATCACTCCAACTCTCCTGGTCTTCCGGGAGACACTAAAAACATACCTGTGCCCGTAGGCTGGGGTCTGTTGACTTGAACACTCTGATCCAGCCTATGTATGTTTTTTATATGGATGAATGATATTAAATTGTTTTATGATACAGGTTGGAGAAGCTCAGGGTTTTAGTATGATATACTGTATTGGGTTTTAGCTGATTTTTAGTTCTACTTCGATTTCTTATATGATGTTTTATGTATTTATTATGTTGTAAGCCGCCCTGAGGCTCAGGAGAAGGGCGGCTTAGAAATCGAAATTGAAATAACTAACTAACTATATAAATAACTAAATAAATAACTAAATAAATCTTACAAACCCAGTCTCCCAGCATCCAAATTTTGATCACGTGACCACAGGGATGTTGCAGCGGTCATAAGTCTTTTTAAAAATGGTCACAAATCACTTTTTTCAGTGCCATTATAACTTTGAAAGGTCACTAAATTATTATTATTATTATTATTATTATTATTATTATTATTATTATTATTTATTGGATTTGTATGCCACCCCTCTCCGCAGACTCGGGGCGGCTAACAAGATTGATAAAAACAGCATGTAACAATCCAGTTAATAAAACAACTAAAAACCCTCATTATCAAACCAAACATACACACAAACATACCATGCATAACTTGTAATGGCCTAGAGGGAAGGAATATCTTAACTCCCCCATGCCTGGCGATAAAGGTGGGTCTTGAGTAATTTGCAAAATGAAGGGTTGTAAATTGAGGACTTCCTGTATTGTGTTTTTTGTACTTTTTTTAAAATTTAAATTGTTGTAATTAGTTTACAGAGGTGCTCCAGTGTGCCTTCCGTCCCTGTCCAATTGTCTCTCCTTTATCTCATTTATCTTTTCTTCCTTTCATATATCTTCTCCCCTATTTTTATATCTTTTCTTCTATCCTTTTCTTTATATATATTACTACTTGTCTATTCTCTTCAACGTGTATTGGACAAAATAAATAAATTAAATAAAATAGAGTTATACAGATGAGATGGGCATCCACATAAATCAAACAAAGCAATACATAAATTTTCCAGAATGTGTCATGGAAGCCAGTTAGAACAGGAGCCTATCAAACACGTGCGGTTTTTCAAAGTTGACATTGGTTGTGTGGGAATTTACAGAGCCATTTCCTCACTTTTTCTTCTTTTTTTTCGTTCCCAACCTGTCAAAAATTTCAAATTGTGGGATGATGACGATAATAATAATAATAGTAATAGTAATAGTAATAATAATAATAATAATAGTAATAATAATGAGGAGGAGGAAGAGGAAGGAGGAGAAAGTGGAAGAAGAAGAAGAAGATGATGATGATGATGATGATGATGATGATGATGATGATGATGATGATGATTTGTATGCCGCCCCTCTCCGGAGACTCGGAGCATCTCACAACAACAAAACAGTACAAATCCAACAATTAAAACAATTTAAAACCCTTAATATAAAAAACAATCACACATACAATAATAGTAATAGTAATTATTTATTTATTTATTTATTTATTTATTTATTGGATTTGTATGCCGCCCCTCTCCGTAGACTCGGGGCGGCTAACAACAGTGGTAAAAACAACATGCGACAATCCAATAATAAAACAACTAAAAACCCTTATTATAAAACCAAACATACACACAGACATACCATGCATAACTTGTAGAAGCCTAAGGGGAAAGAATATCTCAGTTCCCCCATGCCTGATGACAGAGGTGGGTTTTGAGGAGCTTACGAAAGGCAAGAAGGGTGAGGGCTATTCTAATCTCTGGGGGGAATTGGTTCCAGAGGGCCGGGGCTGCCACAGAGAAGGCTCTTCCCCTGGGTCCCGCCAAACGACATTGTTTAGTTGACGGGACCTGGAGAAGGCCAATTCTGTGGTACTGACTGGTCGCTGGGATTCGTGCAGCAGAAGGCGGTCCCGGAGATAACCTGGCCTGGTGCCATGAAGGGCTTTATAGGTCATAACCAACACTTTGAATTGTGACCGGAAACTGATCATAATAATAATAATAATAATAATAATAATAATAATAATAATAATAATAATAATAATAATAATAATAATATGGCACAGTCAAGAAGTGCAAATTGCCTTAAGTGAGTGGTAGAAAAACGACAAGAGGATGTCGGTGTCTTTTTAAGTGAGTATTGTGTAGGCCTGAAGCCTGCGGATGTGTTAATTTATTTCTACATTCTGTCTTTTAAGTCCTCCTCCCCCTCCCCAGTTCTTCACTCTTTTCCTTGGAAATCCTGCTGGTAAATTATCCCAGCCTGTGTGCTGAGTGTGTGCGCGTGCACACGCGTGTGAGTCAGCTTGTCAGGCGAGCATCTGTCTCTTTCACGGGCTTTTTTCCCCCCAGCCAACTTTGCGAGGGATGATGACTTAACAGGCGAGACAGTTGGCGGTAGAAGTGCTGAGTAATGGATGTGTAAGCTCTCTGTTCTTCCTCTTCCCCTCCCTTTCCTTGCACTGCTCCAGCTATCAGAGTACATAATGTTCCTTTAAAACACTCACACACCTGTTGGCCCGGCGTGAAAGAAAAGGCAAGTTATCTGAAACTAGAGGTATTGTGTTACCTTTGTTAGGCAGATTTGGAAAGCGGGAAGTGAAACTCCTTGCTGAGTGACACATACACTCCTTTTAAAAAATAGGCATAAAGTTAATTTCTTTTGGAGAGTTTCCTCCCTTCCCTCCTCTCTACGGTTAAGGGTTCAGACCAGGGGTCCCCAAACTTGGCAACTTTAAGACTTGTGGACTTCAACTCCCAGAATTCTCTAGCCAGCTATACTGGCTGGAGAATTCTGGGAGTTGAAGTCCACAAGTCTTAAAATTGCCAAGTTTGAAGACCTCTGGTTCAGACATTCAGCCTTGGTGCTTTTTTCAGATTTATGTTCTTTTTTTCCCCATCCAGATTGGAAGCGGAGTGGATCAGATGCTCCAAGGACTTTTCCTAACAGTTTCTGGCCCAAATTAATTAATGCATAAAGTTGTCACCGATTTTCACACATTCACACATTGACCTGAGAGTAAACCCTTGTTCCTTCGGGATTGGGCGGCATAGAAATCAAATAAAATAAATAAATACATACATACATACTTATTTATTTATTTATTAATCCGATTTGTATGCCGCCCCTCTCCGTAGACTCGGGGCAGTTAACAACAATAATAATACAATGTAAACAAATCTAATATTTAAGTTAATTTTAAAAACCCCAATTTAAGAAACCAATCATACATACTACATACCATGCATACATTTTATAAGACTAGGGGGAAGGGAAAGTCTCAATTCCCCCATGCCTGACGACAGAGGTGGGTTTTAAGGAGCTTACGAAAGGCAAGGAGGGTGGGGGCAACTTTGATATCTGGGGGGAGCTGGTTCCAGAGGGTCGGGGACGCCACAGAGAAGGCTCTTCTCCTGGGTCCCGCCAAACGACATTGTTTAGTCGACGGGACCCGGAGAAGGCCAACTCTGTGGGACCTAACTGGTCGCTGGGATTCATGCGGCAGAAGGCGGTCCCTGAGATATTCTAGTCCGGTGCCATGAAGGGCTTTATAGGTCATAACCAACACTTTGAATTGTGACCCGAAACTGATCGGCAACCAATGCAGACTGCTGAGTGTTGGTGTAACATGGGCATATTTAGGGAAGCCCATGATAGCTCTCGCAGCTGCATTCTGCTACATACATACATACATACATACATACATACATACATACATACATACATACATAGAAAAAAATAAGCCCTGCTGTTAACAATGGGATTTTCTTTTGGGAATCCTGCAATATTTTATTTTTGTTTTGTATTTTATTTTATATATATTTTATTTTATATGTTACTTTATTATTTGTATTTTTAAACCTTTTTGTTACCCACCCTATTATTACTATGAATGAGTGATTGTATGCATGTTGTTGTGATTGCTTAGTTTGTGGGGTTTTTAATTAAGGTTTTATAGGGTTTTTTTTAGATTTTAAATTTAACTTCTTTTTATTGTTTTGTATTTACATTGTTGTTGTAAGCCGACCTGAATTCTTCAGGATTGGGCGGCATAGAATTCGAATTGGATGGATGGATGGATGGATGGATGAATAAATATTATTCTTCTCATCTTTCCTAGTACCAATCTGTTCCAACTTATCGCTATAATCATGTTGCTAGTATCTTTAAAATTTATACTGTTTTATTGCTTCCTAGTAGGGAGGGAAGTGTTTTTAATAGGAAAGTGAACACAAGAACAAGGGGACACAATCTGAAGCTAGTTGGGGGAAAGATCAAAAGCAACATGAGAAAATATAATTTTACTGAAAGAGTAGTAGATCCTTGGAACAAACTTCCAGCAGACTTGGTTGGTAAATCCACAGTAACTGAGTTTAAACATGCCTGGGATAAACATATATCCATCCTAAGATAAAACACAGGAAATAGTATAAGGGCAGATTAGATGGACCATGAGGTCTTTTTCTGCCGTCAGTCTTCTATGTTTCTATGTTTCTAGTATGATTTGATTGCTTATTAGTATCCTTCCTTCGGCAGCAACTGTCCCCCTCCTCTTCCTCCTCCTCCCACCCAAATTCCGAGCTTTTATTTCTTTCCAAACGGGTTTGCACGCATTATTTGCTTTTACATTGATTCCTATGGGAAAAATAGCTTCTACTTACAAACTTTTCTACTTAAGAACCTGGTCACGGAACGAATTAAGTTCTTAAGTAGAGGTACCACTCTATTTTTAAAAAAAAATCTAATAAAAATTATTATAAAGCATAGGAGAGTGATGGCAAACATTTTTTTGCACAATGACCAAAAGGGTGTGCATACGCGAGATAGCATGTGCGCATGTGCCCACACCCATAAGGCAATGCACTCTGTGTACATGTTAGCAAAAACTTCAGAAGAGAAGGATTTAGGGGTAGTGATTTCTGACAGTCTCAAAATGGGTGAGCAGTGTGGTCGGGCGGTAGGAAAAGCAAGTAGGATGCTTGGCTGCATAGCTAGAGATATAACAAGCAGGAAGAGGGAGATTGTGATCCCCTTATATAGAGTGCTGGTGAGACCACATTTGGAATACTGTGTTCAGTTCTGGAGACCTCACCTAAAAAAGATATTGATAAAATTGAACGGGTCCAAAGACGGGCTACAAGAATGGTGGAAGGTCTTAAGCATAAAACGTATCAGGAAAGACTTAATGAACTCAATCTGTATAGTCTGGAGGACAGAAGGGAAAGTGGGGACATGATCGAAACATTTAAATATGTCAAAGGGTTAAATAAGGTCCAGGAGGGAAGTGTTTTTAATAGGAAAGTGAACACAAGAACCACGGGACACAATCTGAAGTTAGTTGGGGGAAAGATCAAAAGCAACGTGAGAAATATTATTTCACTAAAAGAGTAGTAGATCCTTGGAACAAACTTCCAGCAGACGTGGTAGATAAATCCACAGTAACTGAATTTAAACATGCCTGGGATAAACATATATCCACTGTAATATAAAATACAGGAAATAGTATAAGGGCAGACTAGATGGACCATGAGGTCTTTTTCTGCCGTCAGTCTTCTATGTTTCTATGTGTGACGCCCTCCCTACATGCGCACAATGCCCCCGTGCTCTCTCACTGCACTTGTGCACAGGCCTCACTGAAGCCTCCGGACTTCTGATAGGCCCATTGGGCTGTTTTTCTCTCTCCCGGGTGTTCAGGAAAGCTTCCTGGACCCTGGGGACAGTGAAAAATGACCAAAAAGAAAGCAGAAAATCATCTGGCTAGCACACACCTGTGTGCGGGAGTTGACAGAGGGCCACGCCTTGCGTCCCCTCCGATACGCCTCCGCGGGCCACCTGAGCCACACGTGCCCTAGGTTCACCATCACCGGCAACAGGAGATGTGGATCGGCGTGAGTCACACAATGCTTGTCCTCTGGCACGCCACAAATTGTGCAGCTGCAGATTGCCAGGGGAAATTAGTCACAATGGAGCAATGTTGTCTTTGAGACAAGCTGGGGCCATGCCCAGCTTGAACAGAAGAACCAGGGTACACGTTTTGAGGTGGAGCAATCGAGATGTAGAGACCTCACTGCTGGGAAGAGAAGTCAAATAGAAGAGGAGTTAACCCAAAAAGGGAGCATTTTCAGCCGTTGCCATTTCTCCACAATTATTGAAATACCCTTGAAGGGATCTCTTCAATTTTAAATATATGTATTTGGTTGGGCAACTCTCACTTAATAACTATCTTGCTTAGCTGCCTAAATCTGGGGCTCAGTTGTGGTCACAGATAGATGGTTATTATTATTATTATTATTATTATTATTATTATTATTATTATTATGTTTGGTATGAATGTGCTGTTTGGTTTTTTAAATAATGATAGGGTTTTATATGTTTTTTAATATTAGATATTAGATTTGTTCCACTACTATATTGTTTTTATTACTGTTGTGAGCCGCCCCGAGTCTTCGGAGAGGGGCGGCATACAAATCTAATAAATAATAATAATAATAATAATTATTATTATTATTATTATTTTATTATTATTATCGTCATCATCATTATCATCGTCATCATCAGTTGTAGTCACAGGTAGATGGCTACTACTACTACTACTATTATTATTATTATTTTTATCATCTATCATCATCATCATCATCAATACAACACAGGAAACGAGATCACTATGCTGGATTTTGCATTTCATCACCAGTCGGGCGCTTCCCAACCACCTAGGACTGCGTGATGTAGCGGCAAATTATGTATGCCGATCCCTGTAAAGCGGCCTTTTGCAATTTATTATTATTATTGTTGTTGTTGTTTTGTTTTCTTATTACTATTATTCCTATTGTTATTGTTGTATTATTATTATTATTATTATTATTATATAAAATACAGGAAATAGTATAAGAGCAGACTAGATGGACCATGAGGTCTTTTTCTGCCGTCAATCTTCTATATTTCTATTATTGTTGTTGTTGTTATTATTTTACAACCTTTCTTTCTACTATTGTAAGTGAATCACTGCAGTTGTTCAGTTAGTAACATGATGATTAATTGTATCTGCCTTCCCCATTCACTTTGCTTCTCGGAAGGTCGCAAAAAGGGATCCTGTTTGAAACTGTGACAGTCATAAATAATAATTAATAATTATTAGATTTGTATGCCGCCGCTCTCCGAAGACACGGAGAGGGGGTTGAGTCAGTTGCCAATTATCTGATTTTTTTATCATGGGGATGCTCAAATGCTCATTAAGTGGGAAAATCGATCATAAATCCCTTTTTTCATTGCACTTGTAGCAGTCACTAAATGAACAGTTGTAAGTCGAGGACTATTTGTTATCGGTCCCTATAAGATTTTCCTTTGTAGTTGCTGCGTCTTTGTAGCAAAAGGGGTTTGAGGAAATACATGGATCCTTCAGAACATTATGTAAAAAAACCACCATATTACAGATGTGGGGAGATTGATAATGTTGATAGTTGGTTCTCATATTTTTGAAAAGGTTACTTAAATGTTACTTTTTTAAAAAAGCCATTTTTTTTCTAGCCAAATGAATTTTTTTTAAAAACAAGTGTCACAAGAAATTTGAATGGAAGGGGAATACTACTGTAACGCTCTCTACATGGGGCTCCCTTTGAAAAGTGTTCGGAAACTTCAGATCGTGCAGAATGCAGCTGCGAGAGCAATTATGGGCTTTCCTAAATATGCCCATGTTACACCAACACTCCGCAGTCTGCATTGGTTGCCGATCAATTTCTGGTCACAATTCAAAGTGTTGGTTATGACCTATAAAGCCCTTCATGGCATCGGACCAGAATATCTCCGGGACCGCCTTCTTCTGCACGAATCCCAGCAACCGGTTAGGTCCCACAGAGTTGGCCTTCTCCGGGTCCTGTCGACTAAACAATGTCATTTGGCGGGACCCAGGAGAAGAGCCTTCTCTGTGGCGGCCCCGACCCTCTGGAACCAGCTCCTCCCAGATATCAGAGTTGCTCCCACCCTCCTTGCCTTTTGCAAGCTCCTTAAAACCCACCTCTGTCCTCAGGCATGGGGGAATTGAAATTTTTCCCTTCCCCCTAGGCTTATAGAATTTATACATGGTATGCTTGTTTGTATGATTGGTTTCTTAAATTAGGGTTTTTTAGATTATTTTTAATATTAGATTTGTTTACATTGTCTTCTTTATTGTTGTTAGCCTCCCCGAGTCTTCGGAGAGGGGCGGCATACAAATCAAATAGATAGATAGATAGATAGATAGATAGACAGACAGACAGACAGACAGACAGACAGACAGACAGACAGACAGACAGACAGACAGACAGACAGACAGACAGACAGACAGATAAATAAAATAAATGGGTTTTAGAAAAATTAGCAGAAAGCATGCAGCACAAACTCTACTTAGCAGAGTTTTTTCACGTGGGGGCATTATTACAAAGGAAGAGCAGCAAAAATGGAAAATGCAATTCCCCCCACAAACTGTAGGAGGCAGCGAAAGGAACCCAAACAGAAGCATGTGGAAGAGTTAGACAGGGGGATAATATTTTTTACACTGTGTTCTTTCAATTAATTGTGCCCTCCTGTTTCTGTCTGGTAGTTCGAGCTTTCCCTAATCACAACCAAACCAACTATTCCAGCTTTGTTTAAATTAAAAACTCCTTTCCAGAATTCCTCAAAAATCCCTTCCTTCCTTCCTGTTCTCCATTCATGTCTTCCCTCCTCTCTGATATTCTTTGAGTCTGACACCCCTGAATTGGTGTCTCTAGGCATAGCCTAATTCAGTGGTGGCAAATCTTTTTTTTCTTGGGTGCTGTTCTGCCGGGCTCTCTGGTAGGAGCCCCCCGAAAATTCAAGGGTACAAATTTCAGACACACACACACGTTTGAAAATTCAAAACAATGTTCTTTATCACAAAAGTCAAAATAAACTAAGCACTCTTTTTGTATTACAAAGAGCACCCTTCCCAAAACAACCGGTTAGTCTGTACAATTTCCCTTAAGCAGTCATTAAGTACTTAGCTAGCAGCTGTGGAGAAACTTCACACCCCTTCTTCTTCCAATGAAGTGAGACACACACACACACACACACTGCTCTACTTTGGTTTCAAAGGCGTGAGAAAGCAACAAAGTCCAGCACACAAGATTCCTGATGAAACTGCAACAGATATTCCTTCACAATGGCCAAACCCACATGCTGCTATTTATAGCAGCAGCCCTAATTACTGGAGCCCCACCCAAACACAGGTGGCCTCCCTTATTTCCTGTAATATGTTCTTACTTAGTCTCTTCTACGCATAATTCTGCACTTGCGTGGGTCCAAAATGTCATCATCTGAAGCTATAGAAGATAAGGAAGATTGACTGCCGTGGTTGTGTGCCAAGCCCTCCTCTGTCGAGTCACTCCCACCTTCTTCTTCGTCCGAGGAAACTAAACTCTGAACTGACTCTGTTGGCAATAACACAGGCCTGTGACATGTTAAAGTTTCCCCTGCATCCACCTCCACATTCCCTGGGGCAGGAGATGGGCCAGAGCCAACCACAACAGGTGCCGAAAGAGTGTGCGTGCACCCTATCGCACATGCGCGAGTGCCCACATGCTCACCTGGGGAGGGCGAAAACAGCTTCCCCCTCCCCCTGGAGGGCGAAAACGGACTGTTTCTCAATTTCTGGTGGGCCTAGTGGGCTTGTGTTTCACCCTCCCTAGGCTCCAAAGGTTTCCCTGGAGCTGGGGGAGGGTAAAAATCCCCTCCCCATCTCCCCCGGAGGCTCTCTGGAAGTCAAAAACGCCTTCCCGGAGCCTCTGTGCAAGGCAAAAATCAGTGGCCGACAGACACATGAATGTTAGAGCTTAGCTAGGACAACGGCTTGCGTGCCAGTAGATATGGTTCCACGTGCCACCTGTGGCACCCGTGCCATAGGTTCGCCATCATTGGCCTAATTCATTGGTTGGTGGTTGTGAGGATAAAAAGATCAAATGCACACTAATATTTATAGGACAGGGCTCAAGTATGGAGTCCTTAGCGCTCTTTGAACGTGATTGTTTTCTTCCAGACGTTTCATTACCCAACTAAGTAGCATCATCAGCGCTAGAAAGGAGTGACGTTTGTTCTCTATATTCATAGAAGTGGCTTGCTTTGTCTGATGGTAAGCGTGGTCTGGGTGGTTCCTTGATTGAGGTACAGTGGTACCTCGTCTTATGAACGCCTCTTCTAACAAACTTTTTGAGATACGAACCCGGTGTTTAAGATTTTTTTGCCTCTTCTTCCGAACTATTTTCACCTTACAAACCCAAGCCGCCACTGCTGGGATACCACGCCTCCGGACTTCCGTGTTTTTGCAATGCTGAGATTTCCCTGAGGCTTCCCTCGCTGGGAAACCCCACCTCCGGACTTCCGTTGCCAGCAAAGCGCCTGCTTTTGCGCTGCTGGGATTCCCCTGAGGCTCCCCTCCCTGGGAAACCCCACCTCCGGACTTCCGTGTTTTTGCGATGCTGCGATTTCCCTGAGGCTCCCCTCGCTGGGATTCCCTTCATTTTTGTTGGCGCTGCTTTGAATCCCAGCAGCATAAGGCAAAAGGGGTGAGTTTTCGGATTGCACGCATTATTTGCTTTTACATTGATTCCTAGGGGAAATATTGTTTCATCTTATGAACTTTTCAACTTATGAACCTTGTCACGGAACGAATTAAGTTCGTAAGATGAGGTGCCACTGTATATTGTTTATTGCTTGATTGTTGGTCCAGGTATTAATCTTGATGTTAGTCTCTGCTTATCTGGATGCTGATTGCTGGTAAAGTGGTGACAGTGCAAGTATATAAAGAGAGAGCAAACCCCACTCCCTTATAGCCCTGATGATGCTACCTACTTGGGCAATGAAACATCTGCAAAAGAATAACCAAACTCAGAGAGCATCCAGGATCCCACATAAAAAGACCCCTGGGTAAACCATCTAGTCGTCTTGCATGCCAAAATTCCTGCCTAAAATACATTGCCTGGTCTTTTGCAGATACGTACAGATTGTAGACTGTCCAATTTATTAAGAAAGTCCATATACAGTGTTCCCTCGATTTTCGCCGGAGATGCGTTCCGAGACCGCCCGCGAAAGTCGAATTTCCGCAAAGTAGAGATGTGGAAGTAAATACAGTACACTATTTTTGGCTATGGACAGTATCACAAGCCTTCCCTTAACACTTTAAACCCCTAAATTGCAATTTCTCATTCCCTTAGCAACCATTTAGATTATTACTCATCATGTTTATTTATTAAAGTTTATTAAAAAAAATATTTATTAAAGGCAGACGAAAGTTTGGCGATGACGTATGACGTCATTGGGTGGGAAAAACCGTGGTATAGGGGGAAAAACAGCAAAGTATTTTTTAATTAATATTTTTGAAAAACCGTGGTATAGCCGTTTCGCAAAGTTCGAACCCGCGAAAATCAAGGGGCCACTGTATTCCTTTTTTATATAGTTATTCCAGTTCATTCCTAAGCATATCATTAGCCAACATCAACCAACCATGGTAATACCTGTAATAAGTTTAGTTTAGTTTAGTTCATTTAGATTTGTATGCCGCCCCTCTCCGAAGACTCGGGCGGCTAACAGCAATAAAAAACAATGTAACAAATCTAATATTAAAAAGTAATCTTAAAAAACCCAATTTAAGAGACCAATCATACCAACAAACATACCATGTATAAATTCTATAAGCCTAGGGGGAAGGGAGAAAAAATTTTCAATTCCCCCATGCCTGACGACAGAGGTGGGTTTTAAGGAGCTTGCGAAAGGCAAGTAGGGTGGGGGCAACTCTGATATCTGGGGGGAGCTGGTTCCAGAGGGTCGGGGCCGCCACAGAGAAGGCTCTTCTCCTGGGTCCCGCCGAATGACATTGTTAAGTCGACGGGACCCGGTGAAGGCCAACTCTGTGGGACCTAACCGGTCGCTGGGATTCGTGTGGCAGAAGGCGGTCCCGGAGATATAAGACAATTGCAAAGACTAAGTCAAATCCTTCTTCTGCTTCTTGTGCCATATCTGTCCTTTGATGTTGGAGGACGTGTTGGTGATCCTACGTGTTGTAGGAGACCTCACCTACAAAAAGATATTGACAAAATTGAACGGGTCCAAAGACGGGCTACAAGAATGGTGGAAGGTCTTAAGCATAAAATGTATCAGGAAAGACTTAATGAACTCAATCTGTACAGTCTGGAGGACAGAAGGAAAAGGGGGGACATGATTGAAACATTTAAATATATTAAAGGGTTAAATAAGGTCCAGAAGGAAAGTGTTTTTAATAGGAAAGTGAACACAAGAACAAGGGGACACAATCTGAAGTTAGTTGGGGGAAAGATCAAAAGCAACATGAGAAAATATTATTTTACTGAAAGAGTAGTAGATGCTTGGAACAAACTTCCAGCAGACGTGCTTGGTAAATCCACAGTAACTGAATTTAAATATGCCTGGGATAAACATATATCATCCTAAGATAAAATACAGAAAATAGTATAAGGGCAGACTAGATGGACCATGAGGTCTTTTTCTGCCATCAGACTTCTATGTTTCTATGTTTCTATTTTTATCAACAGCCACGGAAAATAAATGCTGCTGAGTTTTGTCCAAGTAATCCTGTAGATTTTGAGGCCGTGATATTATTCTTCTGCCTGGACCTCATTTGCCTTCAGTCTTTGCCGCAAGGGTTAAGTCCAATTAAAAAATAAATAAATAAAGTGAAGTATGGTATATTTTTGCGGGTGTCGCACCACATGTCCAAAATATTCTAACTTTCGCTATTTCCCCCCCTAAGTCCACACCACCAAATTCCTCTTGTTTATTTAAAGTTCATATCCATCTGGGGGGGGGAAATCTTCCGTTAAAAAATCTTCCAACTAACAACAAAATGCATCCTAATCTCTTAAGAAATTACCTTGTAAGAAGTTAAATTACCTTGTAATTTAAAAAATAACAAGTTTCCCTCTTTTTAAAATTTTAGTAGGCAGCATTTTTCATTTCAGCTTTTTCCCCTTATGAAACCATTTCACTAATTGGAGAATATCACTTTTATGGATTGTAAAATGTGAGCTGCAGTGCAATTATGGATTGTAAAATGTGAGCTTTGCGAATTGTCTTGTTATTTCAGCAAAGTTTTCAGTTTTCACCCTTATTCCCAGCACTGTTTTTTTTTAATCTGATGATTAATCCAGTGAAGTAGTAACTAATCATTTAAAAATTCCCGGTCAGTATAGCATTAGAAGCAGGAAGCCTTTCCTAAGTCCCACAAGAGTCATGCTTTTGATAGGAATAGTCTTGAGCAAAAATAATAACAATATTTTTGCAATAAAGAAAATGATTCACGATAACCGGGAAGATGAGAGAAGAAAATCTATAATCTTTAATTGGGGGAAAGTTATTTTTTGCCCGTAAGTAATTTTGAAATATTAATGTACATAGGTCTATATAAGTATATAAATCTTTTTGATTTGTTTCTTTGAATGAAATTGAAAAAGTTCAAAAATTGTCTGGTGGCATCTGAGAATTGAAATATTGCCTTTTTTTTTAAAAGGCTCAGGTATCTGGCTTTTTTTGAAATACTAATTTCAAAAAGATAAAATCAGAACTAGACAGCGGTTAGGTTTTTTTTTTAATTGTAAGAAAAGTGAACTTGAAACTTTAAAAAATTGTTTATTCAGAAAACAGCTATTTATTTAAGTAGATATTATCTGTTTTGCGGGTGTTAGAATTTCTTTACATTCTGGTTTTTAATCACACTAGCAGTGGTTTTTGTTCTTGAGCATCATTATTTAAAATCAACTTTCAGACAATTAAGGTGTGATATAAAAGAGAACCTTTTTTGACCTTAATAGCTTTTACAATGCAGTAAGTTACTTTGCTAAAAATTAGCCCTGCTGTTCTGTTCGAAAAAAGTTCTTAATGATATGTTCGGGTCACATACGACCCGGACCGAAAACACTTCATTTGAAGTGCTTATGTTTGGTCAATTTGAAAACTTTTTTCACTTGGAAAGTAGTCTGAACATTTCTGCACACAATGATATGAAAATTGAAATGAAAAAATTAATCCTTATTGGTTTATTTTGCACATAAATGTGCCGCCCCCCCCGTTTTTGTGATTTTTTTTCAATTTATGGATAGTTTTGCTTGCAAAATCCATTCTATTTTACTAAAGTTGGTGTGGGATTGGTAGCTTGAACATTACTGCACACAATGATATGAAAATTGAACTGAAAAAATTAATCCTTATTGGTTTATTTTGCACATAAATGTGCCTCCCCCCCGTTTTTGTGAAATAGTCTTTACTTTATGGATAGTTTTGCTAGCAGAATGCATTCTATTTTGCTAAAGTTGGTGTGGGATTTGTAGCTTGAACATTTCTGAACATAATGATATGAAAATTGAACTGGAAAAATTGATGCATATTGGTTTATTTTGCATATACATTTATTTCAATTTATATAAAAATTATGCTGTTAATTTCAAACTTACATACTTTTTTTAGTAAAATGGATTTCTTTCATAAAATTAGTTATCTGGCTACAATGTGGTTGATTTTCAAAAGGATATTCCAAATATTTATAGACAAATATGTATAAACAGTGACAATAATGGCACACAGCAAGGCCGGGGGGGGGGGGGGGCTTTTGTGGCAAAAATAAACCAATAAGAACCATTTTTTTCAGTTCATTTATATTTTTCTCATGTTCAGAAATGTTCAATTTAGTATATCAAACCTTTTGGGGGGAAATTCCTCAGGAATGTGTAGCCTTAAAAAATATAAATTGACACGAAATTCAGAAAGGATGGGGGGAGGGGCTTTTTGATCAAAATAAAAATATAAGTCTCAATTTTTCCAGTTCAATTTTCATATCATTATGTTCATAAATGTTCAAACTAGTTTTCCAGTTGAAAAAGTTTTCAAAAAGATTAAATTCAAGTACCTAAAAAAAATATTTTTGGTCCTGTCATATACGAACAGAAACAGATTTGAAGTTATGATTTTTTTTTGCCCAGAAAACAATTAGCCACCACCCCAAAAATATTTTTTGATGACCAGCATTGTTAAATTGAGTAAATGAATGCCTAAGATTTTAAAGAATATTTCGGATTTGGAGCATAAAAAAATAAAAAGTGAAAATGATTGCAAGCAGCCGAGGGGGGGGGGGGAGGCCTTATTTCTGATGTTAAAAAACCAGTAAGAATCATTTTTTTCAGTTCCTTTATATTTTTCTTATATTCAGAAATGTTCAAGCTACCAATCCCACACCAACTCCAGTAAAATAGAATGTATTTTGCAAGCAAAACTATCCATAAATTGAAAAAAATTCACAAAAACGGGGGGGAGGCACATTTATGTGCAAAATAAACCAATAAGGATTAATTTTTTCATTTCAATTTTCATATCATTGTGTGCAGAAATGTTCAGACTATTTTCCAAGTGAAAAAAGCTTTCAAATTGACCAAACATAAGCACTTCAAATGAAGTGTTTTCGGTCCGGGTCGTATGTGACCCGAACATATCATTAAGAACTTTTTTTGCCCAGCAAAAAACTAAGCCCCCCACCCCCCAAAAAAAATTCTCATAGAGAGAACCCCTGAAATGATTAACAGTCATGAAATTTCAAGTTTCAGATATGCAGGGAAAATTTTTTACAGGGACTCAAACTTGGCTTCGGGTCACATACGACCCGAACAGAACAGCAGGGTTTTAAAACATGTTTCTGGTTAACTCCTTTTAAGAATATTGTTGAAAAAGACAGAAGTAATAAATTACAAATAGTATATTTATTGAGAAATATATATTTCTGTAACTTGTATTTTTTAAATTTTGATTGTTTACTTATTTGAGCATATCAGGCTTTCCAAAATAAAAATCCATGTGCCTGTGTTTTTAATTCATTCTATGATGCGTAGGTATCATTATTATGTGTAGCTATCATTATCTCAAATAAATTTCCGCCAGCCTCAATTTGTTCTGAGATCCATACAATTAAATAATATACCTAGTATTTTTTCTTTAAAATGAGTTAAAACCTAAGTTTGCAATGCTTTCTATTTTTCTCACATCCTCATTTTCCTTCAAAGTCAAGTAGTTCTCTCATTACAATTTTCCACTTTTTCACACGTGGATAGTTAAATGAGATGCAGACTGGCGTGCAAATTATATCCAATTATTTGTGTTTTAAAAAAAAAACACTTGTGTTTTGTTTTAATTTATTTTCTTACCCTCGGAACAAGAATGCCGTTCATTTACAATTAAATTATAAATATCACAATAACCCCACATGCCTTATGAAACATTCTGGCAAAATAGGAACTGAAAACATTAAATCTAGCATTGTAATAAGGAGATTATGGGGAAATTTCTTATGAAAGACCCTGCAATTGTTAATCCAGTTTCAACTATTATTAATTCAGAAATTGATAGATGTGCAGTTAACTACAGCATAGGCAAATTTCTGCATCGAAATGTTTTTCCTTAGCAGGCATCAAATTGTCTTCTTGTATTTCTGAATGTCGATCTTTAATTTAGAGCAAAACATTTTATTAGGAGACAGATTAGATCCGCTATTGACTATATCTAGGAATGTTGTTGTTGTTTTAACCTGGCATTCTTTGGAGAGCAAGTTGGGATAATGTGTTACCATTAGAAAATTAATCTAAATTGGTTAAATAAAGTAGTATTGAAATAAAAATTCCAAGTTCGCTGAGGGTGGAAGGCATAACCCATAATCCAGGTTTCTGTAGGTGACAAATGTTTATCTAAATCTCTCCAGATCAGGTATAAAGGTTCCTTACTTTTTCCAACATGCGAGAGCTTGGTGCTAAAACATCTCAAATGCATAGAAAACGTTTTTGAGAAGCCAGTCCCTTAAAGATGATGACTCCCCCCCCCCTCCCCACGCTTACAGCCTTGTATAAATTTAATATGTAAGTTTTATATTTTACTTTTTAAAAATCATCATCTTATATTAAAACTAGCCGGAATGCTAGCAGAGCGTAAAAGTAGTATAGGTTTGTTCTATACCAGTGATGGTGAACTTTGCCCATAATAGAATGTGTTTGCATGTGCCGAGAGCACCAGAAAATGAAAGACAAACTGGCCATGATGCGCATACCTGATTTGGAGATGTCTTTCGAGCCATTTTCATGCCATTTTTCAGGCTGGTTTGGGGGGCATTATTGGACCTTTGGGGAGGGTGTTTTTGGGTGGAAAACAGCCTGGAATAAGACCTGGAAGCAGCCTGGGATTTGGCCATTTTCCGCCACTCCAACACTTGTGAAAACCAGCTGGCCAATATATATGTGCGCGCCGGAAACCAGAAAAGCAGCTAGCGATAGCGCACATGCCCACAGGGAGGGCTCTGCATGCCACCTCTGGCACACGGGCCATAGGTTCACCATCACGGTTCTATACTGTCAGTATTGTGGTTTATTATTAATTTTCCCTGTTTGAGAGAGTTATAAATAAAATTTCCTTGTAACGAAGAAATTGACATTGGGGTAAAAATCCTTTCATTCTTGTTTTAGTTTCTGTTTTGAAAGGCATAGTTTTTGAATTTGGGAATATAACTGATAGCAGTTCAGAATTTTGAAAACCTGTTTTTAAAAATCTCTTTACATCTGCATTTTATAGATGAGAATAATTAAATATAGCAATTGCATTCCATTCCTATTAAGAACTATAAAGATTTAACTTTTTTAAAAAAAATTAAAAATAATTGAAATTATCATGTAAAATTCTATTTTTACTAACAGTATTTTTGTATTGTGTAATGTTATTTATCCATTAGCAATAAATGTTAAATGAGATATGCAATGGTTATTTAAAAAATCCACCTTTCTTTCTTTCTTTCTTTCTTTCTTTCTTTCTTTTTTTCTTTTTACATAAAATAAATAAAAGTTGTCCTTCACTTATTTGCTTGCATATAAAATTATTTTCTATTGGAAACAATTATTGGAAAGAATTAATTTAATATTCCATATTTTAAAAAATTCCTCTTTCCCCTCCCCCCACAAACAATAAACTGGTCAACTAATGAGGAGAAAGTATTACATTAAAAAACATCTGAAAAATAAATTATTTTAATGAATAAACAGAGTTTAATAATAATTGCTTTAACGAGCCTTTAAATTACCACAGTAAACATTTTAAAACTAACTTTGGATTTCATCACTGTATTAGATTAATTGGATTCAGGTCTGTATATATTTATTGTAGAGAAACCACCGCATTAAAAAAAAACAATTTTTATTATCCTCTCAGTTTTATATTGCATTTTTAATTCTCCCTCCATTTAACAACTGCTCAAAAAAAATTAAAAACTGTGAGACAGCAACATACAATAATTTAAAAAATTGTTTTAAAACAATTTAAAATTAAATCAAAACATTTATTGTTTTTAAAACACTGAAACACAGTTAAAATGTATATAAAGGGGGATTTCCTAGAAGCAATGACCAGTCTTTCTCAGAAACGGTACATTTTCATGAGATGACTAATGGAATGAATCTTAAGATATGGCTTTAATTTAAATGGGGTATACATCAATTAATTTTATACATATATACAATTTATATTGCAGAGTTTCACTACTGCAAAGTAATCTTTCCACAAATTTTTCATTGGTCCTATTTGTAAATGTTACATTTGCACTTGTACTGTCGATCCTTATTTATAATTTATCGTTTTAAGCCATAAATTTTAATGTCGTTTGGCGGGCCCCAGGGAAAGAGCCTTCTCTGTGGCAGCTCCAGCCCTCTGGAATCAACTCCCCCCAGAGATTAGAACTGCCCCCACACTCCTTGTCTTTCGTAAAGTACTCAAGACCCATCTATACCGCCAGGCATGGGGGAGTTGAGACACCTTTCCCCCAGGCTTTTTTATATTTATGTTTGGGTATGTATATGTTGTTTGGGTATGTATATGTTGTTTGCTTTTTTAAATATGATAGGGTTTTATGTGCTTTTTAATATTAGATTTGTTTTTGCTGGAATATTGTTTTTATTATTGTTGTGAGCTGCCCCGAGTAACGAGAGGAGCGGCATACAAATCTAATAAATTGAATTGAATTGAATTTAAGAATTGACTTTTAAAACAGTAATATAAAATTATGGAAATATATAATTAGTGCCTGAGAAAAATTGCTAAGACTTTCATCCAATAAATAGACTTAACCCTTAATGTGAACCTTTTGCCACAAAATGACCCTTATTTCTGAAGAATCTTATTTCTTAATCCAAAGAATGCTTCCTACTCTTAACTTTACAGTATATGCAGTGTTCACGTTTACAGAGTTGGAAGGGACCTTGGAGGTCTTCTAGTCCAATCCTCTACTTAGGCAGGAGACACCATTTCAGATAAGTGGTAGTCCAATCTCTTCTTAAAAATTTCCAGTGTTGGAGCTTTTACAACTTCTGGTAGCAAGTCGTTCCACTGGTTAACTGTCAGGAAATTTTTTTCTTAGTTCTAGGTTGCTTCTCTCCTTTATTAGTTCCCATCTGTTGTTTCTTTTCCGGCCTTCAGGTGCTTTGGAGAATAGGTTGACTCCCTCTTCTTGGTGGCACAGCACTTCAATATTTTAAAATATTTTTAATTATCTGTGCACCTTCTACCGCACAAATCCCAGTGGCCAATAAGGTCCCACAGAGTTGGCCTTCTCCGGGTCCCGTCGACCAAACAATGTCGTTTGGCGGGCCCTAGGGGAAGAGCCTTCTCTGTGGCGGCCCCTGCCCTCTGGAATCAACTCCCCCTGGAGATTAGAACGGCCCCCACCCTCATTGTCTTTCACAAGTTACTCAAGACCCACCTATATCGCAAGGCAGATCGTGCAGAATGCGGCTGCGAGAGCAGTCATGGGCTTACCCAGGTATGCCCATGTTTCACCATCACTCCGCAGTCTGCACTGGCTGCCGATCAGTTTCCGGTCACAATTCAAAGTGTTGGTTATGACCTTTAAAGCCCTTCATGGCACTGGACCAGAATATCTCCGAGGACCGCCTCCTGCCGCACGAATCCCCAGCGACCAGTTAGGTCCCCACAGAATTGGCCTTCTCCGGGTCCCGTCAACTAAGCAATGTCGGCTGGCGGGGCCCAGGGGAAGAGCCTTCTCTGTGGCGGCCCCGGCCCTCTGGAACCAACTCCCCCCGGAGATTAGAACTGCCCCCTACTCTTCCTGCCTTCCGTAAACTTCTTAAAACCCACCTCTGCCGTCAGGCATGGGGGAATTGAAACATCTCCCCATGGGCACGTTTAATTTATATATGGTATGCTTGTGTGTGTGTGTCTGTTAGTTTGTGGGGGTTTTTAAATCTTTAAAATTTTAAATTGTTTGATTACTTATGATTTGTTCCTACATGTTGTGAGCCGCCCCGAGTCTTCGGAGAGGGGCGGCATACAAATCCAAGTAATAAATAAATAAAAATAAATAAAGGCATCGGGTAACTAAGACATCTCCCCCAGGCTTTTTATATTCATGTTTGGTGTGTATGTACTGTATGGTGGCATACAAATAAAATGAAATGAAATGAAATGAAATGAATTGAATTGAAATGAAATGAAAAATAAATAAAATAAATGAAATGAAATGAAATGAAATAAATAAATAAATAAAATAAAAAAGTAACTAAGTAAGTAAGCAAGTAAGTAAGTAAGTAAGTAAATAATGTTGCCACCAAGGGACCATTAAAATGTTATCCGTGAAACTAAGGTGGTCTCTGCAACAGTGGCTCCAAGCCATTCTCGTGGCTACTAAATGGTGACCTGCTAATATTCAATTAATGGATCAGAAGGCTCAACTACAACATAAGGACACATGAAAAGTCTTACTTGTGGAATATGTCAATTTTCTTCAGTTTCTTCCTCTCTACGCTAGCTAAAGGCTTACCATTAGTGGAAACCTGCATGTAGAATATGAGTAGTCACACCAGTCTTTCTACTCCAAACAAGTGCTCCACAGCGCTCCCAAAGATATTTATTTTATTTCATTTTGTTTGTTTGTTTTGTCAAGTACGTATTGGTGGTATACAAAGATATAATAATATTTATATACAGATACTAATAAAAGCGAAACATCCTTCCAAGGACCTTAAACTTTCTTAAGACAGCTATGCTAATCGTATTAAAGGTGGGCGCAAGTCTTTTAAAATAATAATAATAATAATAATAATAATAATAATAATAATAATAATTTAGATTTGTATGCCACCCCTCTCCGAAGACTCGGAGTGACTCACAGATGGTTGGGTGTTAATTTTGAAACTATTCTTAAACTTCAAAGTTGAAGTTAAGATGTCTTAAGTAATAGATGCTAGGAAGCAACAATAAAAGATGGTTTGCCTTTTCCTTCCTTCCTTCCTTCCTTCTCTCCCCTCCTTCCTTTCTTCCTTCCTTCTCTCCTCCCTCCTTCCTTCCTTCCCTTCCTCGGGGTGTCTTATGATTATATTATGGTACTTTATTGTTTTGTTTGTGTATACATTGAGACCTTATGCATTGGCGATACATTTTTTGTGTGCCCAATCACACTTGGCCAATACAGAATACAGTGTTCCCTTGATTTTCGCGGGTTCGAACTTCACGAAAAGTCTATACCACGGTTTTTCAAAAATATTAATTAAAAAATACTTTGCGGTTTTTTTCCCCCTATACCACGGTTTTCCCCGTCTGATGATGTCATATGTCACTGCCAAATTTTCGTCCGCCTTTAATAAATATTTTTTTAAAATAAACTTTAATAATTAAACATGGTGAGTAATAATCTAAATGGTTGCTAAGGGAATGGGAAATTGTAATTTAGGGGTTTTAAAATGTTAAGGGAAGGCTTGCGATACTGTTCATAGCCAAAAAGAGTGTATTTACTTCCGCATCTCTACTTCGCGGAAATTCGACTTTTGCGGGCGGTCTCAGAACGCATCCCCCGCAAAAATCGAGGGAACACTGTATTCCATTCCATTCTATTCCACCCTACGAAAAAGACATTGAGACTCTAGAAACAGTGCAGAGCGCAACCAGGATGATTAAGGGATTGGAAACTATAACATACAAAGAGCAGTTGCAGGAACTGGGCATGGCTAGTTTAGCTTGTGTTGTATGGTTTTTAAATAAAGGGTTTTTAGATGCTTTCTTTTAAATATTAGATTTGCTACACTGTCACATTGTTGTTATTATTGTTGTGAGCTTCCCCGAGTCTGCTGAGAGGGGCGGCATACAAATCTAATAAGTTTCAAGTTCAAGTTTTATTGGATTTATATGCCGCCCCTCTCCGAAAACTCGGGGCAGCTAACAGCAGTCGTAGACAATATACAATAATAATCCAATACTAAAAGCAAATTAAAACCCCTTAATATAGAAAACCAAACACACATACAAACATACCATGCATAGCATTGTAACGGCCTAGGGGGAGAAGGAAATCTTAATTCCCCCATGCCTGGCGGCAGAGGTGGGTTTTAAGTAGTTTACGAAAGGCAAGGAGGGTGGGGGCCAATTCTAATCTCTGGGGGGAGTTGGTTCCAGAGGGCCGGGGCCACCACAGAGAAGGCTCTTCCCCTGGGTCCCGCCAAGCAACATTGTTTAGTTGACGGGACCCGGAGAAGGCCGACTCTGTGGGACCTAACTGGTCGCTGGGATTCGTGTGGCAGAAGGCGGTCCCTGAGGTAATCTGGTCCGGTGCCATGAAGGGCTTTATAGGTCATAACCAACACTTTGAATTGTGACCGGAAACTGATCGGCAACCAATGCAGACTGCGGAGTGTTGGTGTGACATGGGCATATTTAGAGGAGCCCATGATTGCTCTCGCAGCTGCATTCTGCATGATCTGAAGTTTCCGAACACTTTTCAAAGGTAGCCCCATGTAGAGAGCGTTACAGTAGTCGAGCCTCGAAATTGAATTGAATTATGGAAGAGAAGGAGTGGGGAGACATGGTTGCAATGTTCCAATATTTGAGGGGCTTTCACAGAGAGGAAGGGGTCAGGCTGTTTTCCAAGGCACCAGAAGGCCAGACAAGGAATAATGGATGGAAACTAACCTAGGAGAAATTCAACCTGTAAATAAGGAGAAACTTTCTGAGGGTGAGAACGATCCACCAGAGGAACAGCTTGCCTGCAGAGGTTGTGAGAGCTCCAACTCTTGAGACTTTCAAGAAGAGATTGGAGGGCCATTTGTCCAAAATAATAATAATAATTAATAATAATTTATTGGACTTGTATGCCGCCCCTCTCCGAAGACTCGGGGTGGCTCACAAACAATAGTAAAACAATATAGCAGTAAAACAAATCCAATATTAAAAAACATATATAAAACCCCAACAATTAAAACCATACAGCACATACATACCAAACATAAAATATAAAAGCCTGGGGGAGGATGTCTTAGTTCCTCAAGCCTGGCAATATAGGTGGGTCTTGAATAACTTGCGAAAGACAAGGAGGGTGGGGGCTGTTCTAATCTCCAAGGGGAATTGATTCCTTAGGGCTGGGGCCACCACAGAGAAGGCTCTTCCCCTGGGGCCCACCATATGACATTGTTTGGTCGACGGGACCCGGAGAAGGCCAACTCTGTGGGACCTTATCGGCCGCTGGATTCGTGCGGTAGAAGGCGTTTCTGGAGGTATTCTGGTCCAATGCCATGAAGGACTTTAAAGGTCATTACCAACACTTTGAATTGTGACTGGAAACCGATCGGCAGCCTTCCCTCCAGGTGCCAGACTAAACAGCCTCCCAACAAATCCCCCATCGTAAGCCATTGTTTAGGAATGGGGAAGTAAGTCTTCACAGTTTGGTGGTGAGCTAAAAGGGTAGGGGTCCTTTGGATCTCAAATGGAAGGGTGGTCCAGAAGAGGTTGAAGTGACCACCAAGGAGACATCTGGATGCAACAGATGTTTCAAAAAATGTGTCTTGGACTTCATCTATCAGCCCCTTCTCATATTCTTATGCCATTACATTTTTGGTCTTTGTGTTTCGAATAATTTTGCTTTTATGTTCTTCTAAGCTATTTGGAGGGCCCATTAATGTTCTTCAAAATAATCAGTTTGGGATTAAGTAAAAATTCCTGTTCATGCTGCTTCGATTAATAATATATGGGTTACAGATTTATTTCATGTTATGTAAGCTACATTTTTGTCTCGTAGTGGTCTGTTATAAAATTCTTTTGATGTATTAAATGTGCCTTATAAAAGCTGCCAGGAATTCTTGAGCCCTTTCCCCCGACCCCTTTGATTCAGCGAGTTGTAAATCTATTATTTAATAAATTTATTTTGGGGAGCAATTTAGTCTTCGACATACGGCCACAATTGAGCCTAAAAATTCCTAGTCATTAAGCGAGACAGTTTTTCGGTAACTTAGAAACCTAGAAGATTGACGGCAGAAAAGACCACATGGTCCATCTAGTCTGCCCTTATACTATTTCCTGTATTTTATCTTTTGCCCAATCTTACTATCTTTCTTGCCACAGTTTGGTAAGTTAAGTGATTCTGGCTTTTCCATTGTTTATCAAAAAGTCACAAAAGGGGATCACATGAGTCAATTGCCGAACATTCAAATTTGGTCATCTGACAATGAGGATGCTGCAACAGTCGTAAATATGAAAAAAAGCCTTAAATCACTATTAAGGTTCAATCATGGTTGTAAATCAAGGACTACCCGTGAGAAGGTGAGGTATTGAGAAACTGTAATCCTGTGCAATTAGCTACTTTATGCCAGCAATATTCAAGGTTGCTTTCCTTAATTTCCCCATCATTTTAGGTCCTTATCTTGTTGTTTTCCTTCTCTCTGTAGGATTTTGCCTCTCGGGCAAAACTGGCCGTCCAGAACTTGGTGCAGAAAGTCGGATTTTTCGGCATCCTGGCGTGCGCTTCCGTAAGTTCTCATCCAAACAAATCCCCTGTATTTAGCCTCCTGATCCTATTTCCAACCCTGTGATTTCATCTTTTATAATCTCAGCGGCCGATAAGGTCCCATAGGGTTGGCCTTCTCCGGGTCCCATCGACCAAACAATGTCGTTTGCTGGGCCCCAGGGGAAGAGCCTTCTCTGTGGCGGCCCAGGCCCTCTGGAATCAACTCCCCCCAGAGATTAGAATAGCCCCCACCCCTCCTTGTCTTTCGCAAATTACTCAAGACCCACCTTTGTCGCCAGGCATCGGGGGAGTTAGGATATTCCTTCCCCTAGGCCATTACAAGTTATGTATGGTATGTTTGTGTGTATGTTTGGTTTTTTATAATAGTTGTTTTATTAAATTGGATTGTTACATGTTGGTTTCTTTTATCATTGTTGTTAAAAGAACTAGAGCAGGGGTCTCAAATAGGTGGCCCGCAGATACAACATGGGCAGGCCACCTCCACCCCAGCTCTGTGAAGGGAAGAAACGTCATTCTACGTCATGTTAGGTGGTGAGTTTGACATCCACGTCTAGAGTCAACCATTGGCCAAGCTTATTCTCCGAGTTTCACGGCTGAGAGGCAATTATTTATTTTTCTCTGTATTTACTTCTTGCCTTTTATTATTTTTACGAATAATTTAAGGTAGTAAACACACGCAATATGCTGCCTTCCTACAACAACAACAACAACCCTGCAAGGTGGGTTGGACTGACAGAGAGCAATTGGTCAGCCAGCCAGCTTTCATGGCTAAGGCAGGACTAGAACTCACCATCCCTTGGTGATTGATCCCCAGTCACCCAGCTGGATTTCCTGACTAAAGTGGGATTAGAACTCACAGTCTCCTGGTGCTTAACCAAAATCACCCAGTTGTAAAAGTACTTCATAGTACTTGTACAGCCCTCTTTAAGCTACTTACAGTCAGCATATTGCCCCCCAACAATCAGGATCCTCATTTTACTGACTTCAGAAGGATTGAAGGCTGAGACAATCTTGAGCCAGTCAGGATCAAACTCCTGGCAGTGGGCAGAATTAGTTTGCAATACAGTACTGCATTCTAATTGTACCACCATGGCTTGCTGCTTGCTTGCTTCCCTTCCTTCCTTCCTTCCTTCCTTCCTTTCCTTCCGTCCCTCTTTTCTTCCCTTCTCTTCCTTCCTTTCCTTCCTTCCTTCCTTCCTTCCCTTCCTTCCTTCCCTTCCATCCTTCCCTTTCCTTCCTTCCTTTCCTTCCTTCCCATCCTTCCTTCCCTTCCTTCCTTCCTTCCTTCCTTCCTTCTTCCCTTCCTTCCTTTCCTTCCTTCCTTTCCTTCCTTCCCTCTTTTCTTCCCTTCCCTTCCTTCCTTTCCTTCCTTCCCTTCCTTCCTTTCCTCCTTCCTCCTTTCCTTTCTTCCCTTCCTTCCTTCCTTCCTTCCTTCCTTTCCTTCCTTCCCTCTTTTCTTCCTTCTCTTCCTTCCTTTCCTTCTTCCCTTCCTTCCTTTCCTTCCTTCCCTTCCTTCCTTCCCTTCCTTCCTTCCCTTCCTTCCTTCCTTTCCTTCCTTCCCTCTTTTCTTCCCTTCCCTTCCTTCCTTCCCTTCCTTCCGTCCTTTCCCTCCTTCCCTTCCTTTCTTCCTTCCCTTCCTTCCTTCCTTCCTTTCTTTCCTTCCTGCCTTCCCTCCCTCCCTTTCCTTCCTTCCCTTCCTTTCCTTCCTTCCTTCCCTCTTTTCTTCCCTTCTCTTCCTTCCTTCCTTTCCTTCCTTCCCCTTCCTTCCTTCCCTCTTTTCTTCCCTTCTCTTCCTTCCTTCCTTCCTTTCCTTCCGTCCCTCTTTTCTTCCCTTCTCTTCCTTCCCTTCCTTCCTTCCCTTCCTTCCTTCCCTTCCTTCCTTTCTTTCCTTTCTTCCCTTCCTTTCCTTCCTTCCTTCCTTTCCTTCCTTCCCTCTTTTCTTCCCTTCCCTTCCTTCCTTTCCTTCCTTCCCTTCCTTCCTTCCCTTCCTTCCTTTCCTTTCTTCCCTTCCTTCCTTTCCTTCCTTCCTTCCTTTCCTTCCTTCCCTCTTTTCTTCCCTTCCCTTCCTTCCTTCCCTTCCTTCCGTCCTTTCCTTCCGTCCCTCTTTTCTTCCCTTCTCTTCCTTCCTTTCCTTCCTTCCCTTCCTTCCTTCCCTTCCTTCCTTTCCTTCCTTCCTTTCTTTCCTTTCTTCCCTTCCTTCCTTTCCTTCCTTCCTTCCTTTCCTTCCTTCTCTCTTTTCTTCCCTTCCCTTCCTTCCTTTCCTTCCTTTCCTTCCTTCCCTTCCTTCCTTTCCTTCCTTCCTTTCCTTTCTTCCCTTCCTTTCCTTCCTTCCTTCCTTTCCTTCCTTCCTCTTTTCTTCCCTTCCCTTCCTTCCTTCCCTTCCTTCCGTCCTTTCCTTCCCTTCCTTTCTTCCTTCCTTTCCTTCCTTCCTTCCTTCCTTTCCTCCTTCCCTCTTTTCTTCCCTTCCTTCCTTCCTTCCCTTCCTTCCGTCCTTTCCTTCCTTCCCTTCCTTTCTTCCTTCCTTCCCTTCCTTTCCTTCCTTCCTTCCCTCTTTTCTTCCCTTCTCTTCCTTTCCTTCCCAAGCAATAGCACTTAGACTTATATACAACTTTACAGCCTTCCATCCTTCTGAAGTCAGTAAAATGAGGACCCAGATTGTTGGGGGCAATAGGCTGACTCTGTAAACCACTTGGAGAAGGTTGTAAAGCAGTATATAAGTCTAAATACTATTGCTAGGGAAGGGAGGAAGGAAGGAAGGAAGGAAGGAAGGAAGGAAGGAAGGAAGGAATCCACGATGACAGAGTTGTTACAATGCATTAGTAACTCTGCCCATAGTCAGGAAGTTTGATCCTGACCGGCTCAAGGTTGATGCAGCCTTCTATCCTTCCAAGATGGGTAAAATAAAAACGCAGATTGTTGGGGGCAATAGGCTGATTCTGTAAACCACTATTGTTAAGTGCTAATAAGCAGCAAATGTTGTGTTTCCTGCCCCAGTGACGAGCCATTGAGAAAAAGGGTAGGATTTTTGATTCATCCTAAAAACGGAGAGGTGTAATTAATTTCACTCGTGAATGGGTTTAGAGGTTATTTTTCCCCCCCTTCCTGGAGAGGTTGTGCAATACCAGAGCCTCTGCCTGCTCCAATCTAAAAAGTGATTTTGAGTGTTGAGCTGTCCTCAGCTTCCTCAAATCTTTTCAGTCCATTACAACATCCCCAAATTTAATCCTTGGTACATTTTGTGCTCTGGTGCAAATAAACACACGTCTGCTACTCTCCGGGTTGTGCTTCCAGATCCCATGAATGCATCATCATCAACCGGGATAAAAATCATAATCACATCTCCCCACCACCCACCTACCCACCCCCGTTGGTCCAGTCACACTAATAAATAAAAAGAACCCAGAGCTATTTAAAAACTCTTGAAAAGTCAAAGTTCGTGGAAAGCAGCCTCTTCCTAGCCTCAGAAGTAGTGGAAAGGTTTTAATTTGCAAAATGCTACCTCATCGGGCTTACTGTCTCCACCTTCATTAACAAGTTTATACAACTGGTGCATCCAAATTTTTCCGTGCTTATAGCAAGCAACCTGAGCTGGGTTTTTTATTTTTTTTATTTTAGCCACAAAAACCTGGGACACTGAGCTCCGTATTGATTATTGACCGTTCTTGTTTGTTCTTCAAATTAAGGTTTATTATTAGTGCAGCCTATGCACAGAGGTATTCCACTTGGAGTTATTTCCCTGCTATTTCAGAGACTAAAGACTATTCTTTTCTTTATGAATTACCTTTTTTTTTTAAAGGAAAAAAGGCTCTTTTTAACCACGGTGGAAATATGGAATATGTATGTGTTAATCTGGACCGAGTCTGGGATGTCCTCTTGCAAACCTTGTCTAGACGAGGGATAAAAGTTAGAAACATAGAAACATAGAAGACTGACGGCAGAAAAAGACCTCATGGTCCATCTAGTCTGCCCTTATACTATTTCCTGTATTTTATTTTAGGATGGATATATGTTTATCCCAGGCATGTTTAAATTCAGTTACTGTGGATTTACCAACCACATCTGCTGGAAGTTTGTTCCAAGGATCTACTACTCTTTCAGTAAAATAATATTTTCTCATGTTGCTTTTGATCTTTCCCCCAACTAACTTCAGATTGTGTCCCCTTGTTCTTGTGTTCACTTTCCTATTAAAAACACTTCCCTCCTGAACCTTATTTAACCCTTTAACATATATTTAAATGTTTCGATCATGTCCCCCCTTTTCCTTCTGTCCTCCAGACTATACAGATTGAGTTCATTAAGTCTTTATTAAGTTCATTAAGTTAGGATTTTAAACACGGTGTACAAACCCGTTTTAAACACTCTCCCTTTCTTCGAGGCGAGTAACCACTTTTAATTATCGTCTGTTTGAAGAAAACTGACTGACCATTTTGTCGCTTCGTGGTATCTCTGTAGCATTTGTGGGCTTTTTTTCTAAGTAGGTCTCGAGGGAAAAATGAAATCTCCCTCTTCTGTGTGTAAATATTTTAAGCTCACCCAAGTGTTTATGTAACTTCATTTTTCTCAATGGCCAGAGAATCTTTTTCCCAGTAGCGGCTTTAGTGTTTCATATCTCAAATACCGTAACAACCTTCACCATACCAGGAAAAACAACTTAGAAATATTTATTCATTCATTCATTCATTCATTCATTCATTCATTCATTCATTTAGTCCAATACACAATGAGGGTTTTAGTGGGTATATATCTATATACACATAGTAAAATACATGATGGTTATAGAGGAGATACTCATAGTAAAATATATCTAAGAAATAATAGAAAAGAAGGTATAGTAATAGAACATATCAATGAAAGAATAGAAGAAGAGATATAGGAATAGAAGAAAGGTATAGGAGATATAAGAGAGCAATAGGACAGGGGATGGAAGGCAATCTAGTGCACTTGTACTCGCCCCTTACTGACCTCTTAGGAATCTGGATAGGTCAACAATAGATAATCTAAGGGTAAAGTGTTAGGGGTTTGGGGATGACACTATGGAGTCCGATAATGAGTTCACGCTTCGACAACTAAAAATATTTATACTGCTCAAAAAAATAAAGGGAACACTCAAATAACACATCCTAGATATGAATGAAATATTTATTTTATTTATTTATTAGATTTTGCATGCCGCCCCCTCTCCGTAGACTCATTGAATACCTTGTTCTGTACAAAGTTGAATGTGCACAAACCGCATGTGACATTGACTGTCAACCAGTGTTGTTTCTTAAGTGGACAGTTTGATTTCACAGAAGTTTGATTTACTTGGAGTTATATTGTGTTATTTAAGTGTTCCCTTTATTTTTTTGAGCAGTGCATATATGTTATATTCAGTCTCCTTCAGTTATTTATAATAATAATAAAAGAAGGGTGTCAATAAAATAAATAAATGTTGTGGAGAACTGTCCATTTATTTATTTATTTGTTTGTTTGTTTATTTGTTTATTAATCAGATTTGTATGCCGCCCCTCTCCGCAGACTCGGGGCGGCTAACGGCAATAATAATACAATGTAAACAAATCTAATATTTAAGTTAATTTAAAACCCCAATTTAGAAACCAATCATACATACTGACATACCATGCATAAATTTTATAAGCCTAGGGGGAGGGAAAGTCTCAATTCCCCCATGCCTGACGACTGAGGTGGGTTTTAAGGAGCTTACTAAGGCAAGGAGGGTGAGGGCAACTCTGATATCTGGGGGGAGTTGGTTCCAAAGGGTCGGGGCCGCCACAGAGAAGGCTCTTCCCCTGGGTCCTGCCAAATCTAAGCCCCAAATATAGCAGTTGTTCATTTTCAGCTAGGATCCTTTGCCCTTCCAACATTAGCTGACCACCATTTCTCTGAAAGTTTCCTTTTTGAACCCGGGGGGTTTGACTAGAAGGACCTCCAAGATCCCTTCCAAATTGTGCTAGAAAGGGAAGGCATTTTGTTTGGGTTTTTTCTCCCCTGTTCGTCTTCATTTTGGCAGCATACGTAGCAAATAAATGCCAGGTTTATTCTCCCCCTTCTCTACACTCACACGGGGGTGGAGGGGATTTCAGACACACTGTTCACCAGAGGTCCATTTTTGGAGACTGAGTCACTGGACCAAAGCACTTGTTAATGAGGGGAAGGCAAAAGGTGGAGAATATTTGATAAATGACTTTAAAATGGCTGACTGTGGTTTCTGTGCATTTCTTATGGAAGACGTCGGTTGCACTGTTTCTAATCTGAACTTTCAAAAAAAAAAAAAAAGCAACAACCCACAGATGTGGGTCACGGCTGTACTTCATCTGGGACAGTATTTCGTTTAAAGGTCCCCTCTTTTAAAAAAAATTATGGGCTGTCACACCAACATTTCTTAAGCCAGGGGTCCCTAAACGTGGCCACTTTAAGACTTGTGGACTTCAACTCCCAGAATTCTCCAGCCAGCTATTCTGGGAGTTGAATAGAATAGAATAAAATAGAATAGAATAAAATAGAATTTTATTGGCCAAGTGTGATTGGACACAGAAGGAATTTGTCTTGGTGCATATGCTCTCAGCGTACATAAAATAAAATATACATTTGTCAAGAATCATGTGGTACGACACTTAATGATTGTCATAGGGGTCAAATAAGCAATGAAGAAGCAATATTAATAAAAATCTTAGGATATAAGCAACAAGTTACAGTCACACAGTCAACATGGGAGGAAATGGGGTGATAGGAAATGATGAGAAAAACTAGTAGAATAGAAGTGCAGATGTATGACTGTAACTTGTTGCTTATATCGTAAGATTTTTATTAATATTGCTTCTTCATTGCTTATTTGACCCCTATGACAATCATTAAGTGTCGTACCACATGATTTTTGACAAATGTATATTTTATTTTATGTACGCTGAGAGCATGTGCACCAAGACAAATTCCTTGTGTGTCCAATCACACTTGGCCAATAAAAAGAAATTCTATTCTATTCTATTCTAGAAAGTCTGACAGTGTTGAGGGAATGATTTGTTTAGTAGAGTGATGGCGTTCGGGAAAAAACTGTTCTTGTGTCTAGTTGTCTTGGTGTGCAGTGCTCTGTAGCGACGTTTTGAGGGTAGGAGTTGAAACAGTTTGTGTCCAGGATGTGAGGGGTCAGTAAATATTTTCCCCGCCCTCTTTTTGACTCGTGCAGTATACAGGTCCTCATGGAAGGCAGGTTGGCAGCAGTTGCTTTTTCTGCAGTTCTGATTGTCTTCTGAAGTCTGTGTCGGTCCTGTTGGGTTGCAGAACCAAACCAGACAGTTATAGAGGTGCAGATGACAGACTCAATGATTCCTCTGTAGAACTGTACCAGCAGCTCCTTGGGCAGTTTGTCCGAAAGTCTTAAAGTGGCCAAAGTTTGAAGATCTCAGTCTTAAGCAGAACTTTCAGAAATGTGAGAAAGGCGTTCAGAAAAAGGGTTAAAAGCCCAGACACTTTGCTCAACCTACTCAGAGGTTCAGAAGTTCTCAAACTTGTGGTATGTGGGAACTGTGCATGGTTTGAGCGATCCAGCCTTACAGTGCGCAGGCTGATGGGAAAGCTCCCACTATGTGGTCTTGCTTCATTTCTTTTAAATTGAATTTCGGTGGGTGAATTCTGTCCAGATTCTCAAACCAGGATGACAAAACTGTGGTTTTTAATAAGACACTGTCTGGTTTAGACCAATGTTTCTCAACTTTGGGAAGTTTACAGTAAAAGACTTCAATTCCCAGAATTCCCCAGCTAAGAAGGTTGAAATCATGACAACCTTAAAGACAACATTCATTTACTACTTCACAAGCAGCATAGCTATTCTGCAGAAGTTTGCCACCAGCCATGGAGGCTTTATTTCCTAATTTATTAGATTTGTATGCTAATTTATTAGATTTCAATTCAAAGTGTTGGTTATGACCTATAAAGCCCTTCATGGCACCGGACCAGAATATCTCCAGGACCTCCTTCTGCCGCACGAATCCCAGCGACCAGTTAGGTCCCACAGAGTTGGCCTTCTCCAGGTCCCGTCAACAAAACAATCTCGTTTGGCGGGACCCAGGGGAAGAGCCTTCTCTGTGGCGGCCCCCGACCCTTTGGAACCAACTCCCCCCGGATATCAGAGTTGCCCCCAACCCTCCTAGCCTTTCGCAAGCTTCTTAAAACCCACCTCTGTTGTCAGGCATGGGGGGAATTGATACTTTCTCTCCCCCTAGGCTTATAAAATTTATGCATGGTATGCTAGTATGTATGATTGGTTTTTAAATTTTGGTTTTAAATTAACTTAAATATTAGATTTGTTTATTTTGTATTATTGTTGCTGTGAGCCGCCCCGAGTCTGCGGAGAGGGGCGGCATACAAATCTGATTAATAAAATAAAAATAATAAATAAATAAATTTGTATGCCGCCCCTCTCGGAAGACTCGGGGGGCGGCTCACAACACAGTAGCAATACAATATAGATACAAATCTAATGTTAAAAAATTGAAAAAAATAATAATTTAAAAATACATTATAAAAACTTATCTACTACACAGTCATACACACTCAGTCCAACTAAATAAAAAAACATAATAAACATAATAAGGTCAGCAGAAAAAGGAGGGGGGGGAGATTAATTCCCCCACACCTGGTGGGCAAAGGTGAGTCTTCAACATTTTACGGAAGGCGAGGGCGAATTTCTGGGAGGAGTTGATTCCAGAGGGCCGGGGCCACCCCAGAGAAGGCTCTTCCCCTCGGTCCCGCCAGATGGCATTGTTTCGTCGACGGGACCCAGAGAAGGCCAACTCTGTGGGACCTAATCGGCCCGCTGGGATTTGTGCGGCAGAAGGCGGTCTCGTAGGTATTCTGGTCCGATGCCATGTAGGGCTTTATAGGTCACTACCAACACTTTGAATTATGACCGGAAACTGATCGGCAGCCAGTATAGGCTGCGGAATGTTGATGAGACATGGGCATATCTAGGAATGCCCACGATTGCTCTCGCAGCCGCATTCTGCACGATCTGGAGTTTCCAAACACTTTTCAAAGGAAGCCCCATGTAGAGAGCATTGCAGTAGTCGAATCTCAAGGTGATGAAGGGGCGTGAGTGACTGTGAGCAGTGAGTCCCAGTCCAAATAGGGCCATAACTCGTGCACCAGCAAACCTGGGCAAATGTCCTCCTCGCCCACAACTGAAAGACTAGTTATTGATGGTCCTCTCTTGTTTCTTGAGTCTGTCTTCTTCTCAGAATAATTTTAAGAAGTGATTGGACAACCGTTTGTCTGAAATTGAATAGGGTTTTCTGCTTCAACAGAGGGGTGCACTAGAAGTCCTCTAAAATACCTTCCAACTCTATTATTTATTTATTATTTATTTATTAGTTGGATTTGTATGCTGCCCTTCTCTGAGTTCTCGGGGGCAACTCACAACATGTCAAAAAAACAATATACAGTGTACCTAACTTTAAAAATCCAATTAATATAACTAAAAACTTAAATAACAGTAATAGAGTTAAAATCATCCATTACCTTTCAACATCGAAACATACTACATTCGTCGGCCAGGGGACTCGGATCTAATGGCCCCAAGACTGGCGGCATAAATAGGTATTTTTATGGAAGGCGAGGAGGGTGTGAGCAGTGCGACTCTCCAGGGGAAGCTGATTCCAGACGGCCGGGGCCCCCAGAGAGAAGGCTCTTCCCCTAGGTCCTGCCAAACGACATTGTCTAGTTCAGTGTTTCCCAACCTTGGCATCTTGAAGATATTTGGACTTCAACTCCCAGAATTCCCACAGCCAGCAGTCCCGGAGGTATTCTGATATTATTCCATCATTCCGTCATAAAAATCTCAACTCATTCACTTAGTGACCGTTTGAATTTACAAAAATAAGTGGCTTATGGCTATTTTTCACGGTTAATGGCATATGCAGTAAGGGCCCACAGAGTCAGCCTTCTCCAGGTCCCATCCACTAAACAATGTCTGTTGGTGGGGTCTTGGGGAAGAGCCTTCTCTGTGGTGGCTCCGACCCTTTGGAATCAACTGCCCCCACAGATCCACACTATTTCCCCCCTACCGGTCTTCTGGAAAGCTGTTAAGACCTGGCTTTTCCAGGCCTGGAATTAGGATTGACTGCAGGTATGAAAGGTTTTTCAGGATATTATTGGGTTTTTTTTTAATTATACTGTGGATTTTATTGCTATTAGATTAGATTAGATTAGATTAGATTAGATTAGATTTATTGAATTTATATGCCGCCCCTCTCCGCAGACTCGGGGCGGCTCACAACAATGGTAAAAACAGTACATAGTAACAAATCTAATATTTATTTTTATATCTATATTTTTATTGTTATGACTATTGTTAGCCGCTCTGAGTCCTTTTCGGAGTGAGCGGCATATAAATACAAGTAATAAATAAATAAACCGAATGACTGACTCTAACAACTGCAGCAATTTGTTTAACAACGGTGGCAAAAAAAGTTGTAAAACAGGGGCAAAACTCATTTAACAACTTCTTGCTTAGCAACGAAAATTTGGGGCCCATTGGCAATCGTAAGACGAGGACCACCTGTAATTATGAAAGCTGTTTCCTGCAACATTGTATGTGGAGACGTATGCTAATCCTACTTCTCTTTCTGTTCCCAGATTCCCAATCCTCTCTTTGACTTGGCCGGTATAACATGTGGACATTTCTTGGTTCCCTTCTGGACATTCTTTGGAGCCACCTTGATTGGAAAAGCAATCATCAAAATGCATATCCAGGTAATTTACCTACCAATATCGAAGCTGCTTGTCCAGGTGGATTGAAATGATGCTGGCTGGGGAATTCTGGGAGCTGAAGTCCAAATATCTTCAAGTTGCCAAGGTTGGGAAACACTGAACTAGAAGACCTCCAAGTTCCCTTACAATTCTGTTATTCTTAACATGGTCGTTAAGTAAACCCCATGGTTCTTAAGCAGATCAATTTTCTGCAATGGGCATAACCGTATCTTCCATCAGCAGATTTGGGGGGTGTTGTTTTTTTTTTTAAATCATGGGTTCTTCCCCAAACTTGGAAATCTCGTTCTTTCAAATTTGGGCTGGAGTCTTTCCATTTCTGCGAAAGCCTCTCAGATACGCATAGCTGGCGATTATATTGGAGCATTGCCTCTTAATCATCCCTTCTGCAGACTAAACATCGCCAGCTCTTTTGCAGGGAAACAGGCCCGTTCTGTATACATTACCTGGGGAACATTTCTTCTGAATTTTTAGCAGGCTGACAATAAAAAAATCTCTGCCATTCAAGAGTCTTAAGACTCATTTATGTCGCCAGGCATGGGGCAATTAGATCAAGCCCCCCCCCCCCCCCCCCCATTTAATAAAAGAAATATGTGGTTGTGAATGAATTGGCTGATTGATTTTACTGTATTGGGTTTTTAGTTTGTGATTTTTAATTGATTTGTTGCTGTATTATTTACATTGTATCCTGTGAACCGCCCAAGTCTTCGGAGAAGGGCGGCATACAAATGTAATTAATAATAATAATAATAATAATAATAATAATAATAATTTATTAGATTTGTATGCTGCCCCTCTCCGAAGACTCCGAGTGACTCACAGATGGTTGGGTGGTTAATTTTGAAAACTATTCTTAAACTTCAAAGTCGAAGTTAAGATGTCTTAAGTAATAGATGCTAGGAAGCAACAATAGAAACATAGAAGACTGACGGCAGAAAAAGACCTCATGATCCATCTAGTCTGCCCTTATACTATTTTATTTATTTATTTATTTATTTATTGGATTTATATGCCGCCCCTCTCCGCAGACTCGGGGCGGCTAACAACAGTAGTAAAACAGCATATAATAATAATCCAATACTAAAAAAGTTAAAAACACATTATTATAAAAACCAAACATACCTACACATATACCATGCATAAAATTGTAGAGGCCTAGGGGGAAAGAGCATCTCAATTCCCCCATGCCTTGCAGCAGAGGTGGATTTTAAGCAGCTTACGAAAGGCAGGGAGAGTAGGGGCAGTTCTAATCTCTGGGGGGAGTTGGTTCCAGAGGGCCAGGGCCACCACAGAGAAGGCTCTTCCCCTGGGTCCCTCCAAGCGACATTGTTTAGTTGACGGGACCGGAGAAGACCCACTCTGTGGGACCTAACTGGTCGCTGGGATTCGTGCAACAGAAGGCGGTCCCTGAGATAATCTGGTCCGGTGCCATGAAGGACTTTATAGGTCATAACCAACATTTTATCTTAGGATGGATCTATGTTTATCCCAGGCATGTTTAAATTCAGTTACTGTGGATTTATCAACCACGTCTGCTGGAAGTTTGTTCCAAGGATCTACTATTTTCACCTTCCCAATGATTTCCAAGTGATTTCTGACAGTCTCAAAATGGGTGAGCAGTGCAGTCAGGCGGTAGGGAAAGCAAGTAGGATGCTTGGCTGCATAGCTAGAGATATAACAAGCAGGAAGAGGGAGATTGTGATCCCCTTATATAGAGCGCTGGTGAGACCACATTTGGAATACTGTGTTCAGTTCTGGAGACCTCACCTACAAAAAGATATTGACAAAATTGAACGGGTCCAAAGACGGGCTACAAGAATGGTGGAAGGTCTTAAGCATAAAACGTATCAGGAAAGACTTCATGAACTCAATCTGTATAGTCTGACTCTGGAGGACAGAAGGAAAAGCGGGGACATGATCGAAACATTTAAATATGCTAAAAGGTTAAATAAGGTTCAGGAGAGAAGTGTTTTTATTAGGAAAGTGAACACAAGAACAAGGGGACACAATTTGAAGTTAGTTGGGGGAAAGATCAAAAGCAACGTGAGAAAATATTATTTTACTGAAAGAGTAGTAGATCCTTGGAACAAACTTCCAGCAGACGTGGTAGGCCTGGGATAAACATATATCCATCCTAAGATAAAATACAGAAAATAGTATAAGGGCAGACTAGATGGACCATGAGGTCTTTTTCTGCCGTCAGACTTCTATGTTTCTATGTTTCTATGTTTCTACTACTCTCTCAGTAAAAGAATATTTTCTCATGTTGCTTTTGATCTTTCCCCCAACTAACTTCAGATTGTGTCCACTTGTTCTTGTGTTCACTTTCCTATTAAAAACACTTCCCTCCTTGACCTTATTAACTTATTATTTAATAATAATAAATAATAACAAGAACAAAACAACAACAACAATAATAATGATTATATAAGAATAATAATCCAACCTTGGTAGCTGGAAGCATTTGTTTAAACTGGTAATTGGGAAGGGTGATAATAATAATAATGGGCCTGTAAAAAAAATATAGAAATATTTATTTCTAGATTCTGTACACATGGCTCACTGCAGCTTTAATCTCAGAAGAAGCATTTATAGCAATAGCTTTTAGACTTTATATACCGCTTCAGTGTGCTTTTACAGCCCTCTCTAAGCGGTTTACAGAATCAGCCACTTGCCCCCCCAACAGTCTGGGCCCTCATTTTACCCACCTTGGAAGGATGCTTGGCTGCATAGCTAGAGGTATAACAAGCAGGAAGAGGGAGATTATGATGCCGCTATATAGAGCGCTGGTGATACCCCATTTGGAATACTGTGTTCAGTTCTGGAGACCTCCACCTACAAAAAGATATTGACAAAATTGAACGGGTCCAAAGACGGGCTACAAGAATGGTGGAAGGTCTTAGGCATAAAACGTATCAGGAAAGACTTCATGAACTCAATCTGTATAGTCTGGAGGACAGAAGGAAATGGGGGAACATGATCGAAACATTTAAATATGTTAAAGAGTTAAATAAGGTTCAGGAGGGAAGTGTTTTTAATAGGAAAGTGAACACAAGAACAAGGGGGCACAATCTGAGGTTAGTTGGGGGAAAGATCAAAAGCAACATGAGAAAATATTATTTTACTGAAAGAGTAGTAGATCTTGGAACAAACCTCCAGCAGACGTGGTTGATAAATCCACAGTAACTGAATTGAAACATTGCTTCTACTTAAGAACGTTTTTACTTAAGAATCTGGTCACCGAACGAATTAAGTTCTTAAGTAAAGGTACCACTGTATATCTAAAGATTCACATTTGTACCATTACTGTAGGCTGAGAAAAAAAAAGTGGTGCATTGCTTTCTGGCGACCCTCGTAGCTGCTTTCTGTTTGGCACAAGGAGTGGGGGATTTGATTTTTAGACTCTCACACAACTGCCTAAATTTCGCTAAAATCCTCTGCTGGGTTAGCAACCATGCACACTTGCAAAGATACCGAGTGCGGACGTTTGTTGACTGCCGTACCACAATGTTCTTGAAAAAAGAGACCACGCCGTTCCAGATGGGCTGGGGGAAAATATGGAAACAAAACCTTGGAATTATATGACAGATACACAATTTAACCGATGTTGAGTAGTCTGAGAAAGTTCCCCCAGCGTACCGCAAGTGGCATACATCACAATAAATGACAGTTTAAAAACAACAACAACTCTAGCACAGCTTGTCTTCCAAAGAGTTATCTCAACAAAGCTGAACACTTTTTATCTGCTTATCCTCCGGCAATGCTATACATATCTCATCCTTTCCCCCAACCTGGAGCCTTCCATTAAGGCCAGACTTTCGAATTTCGGTATTTCTCCAAAATTAGAAACGTAGAAACAAACATAGAAGTCTGACGGCAGAAAAAGACCTCGTGGTTCATGTAGTCTGCCCTTAGACTATTTCCTGTATTTTATTTTACGATGGATATATGTTTATCCCAGGCATGTTACTGTGGATTGACCAACCACGTCTGTTGGAAGTTTGTTCCAAGCATCTGCTACTTTTTCAGTAAAATAATATTTTCTCATGTTGCTTTTGACCTTTCCCCCAACTAACTTCAGATTGTGTCCCCTTGTTCTTGTGTTCACTTTCCTATTAAAAACACTTCCCTCCTGGACCTTATTTAACCCTTTAACATATTTAAATGTTTCGATCATGTCCCCCCCTTTTCCTTCTGTCCTCCAGACTATACAGATTGAGTTCATGAAGTCTTTCCTGATACGTTTTATGCTTAAGACCTTCCACCATTCTTGTAGCCCGTCTTTGGACCCGTTCAATTTTGTCAATATCTTTTTGTAGGTGAGGTCTCCAGAACTGAACACAGTATTCCAAATGTGGTCTCACCAGCATTCTATATAGCGGGATCATAATCTCCCTCTTCCTGCTTGTTATACCTCTAGCTATGCAGCCAAGCATCCTACTTGCTTTCCCTACCGCCTGACTGCACTGTTCACCCATTTTGAGACCTGCCTAAGCAGGAGGTTGGGCTAGAAGACCTGCAAGGTCCCTTCCAACACTGTTGTTATTATTGTAGAACTTAGCTCACCATCTAACCGCAGTGTTCTCAATGGTGGTGGGGGTGTTATTAAAAACTCTTCTCTTCTGAATCTTATTTAACCCTTTAACATATTTAACATGTTTCGATCATGTCCTCCCTTTCCTTTCTGTCCTCCAGACCAGTGTTTCCCAATCTTGGCAACTTGAAGATATTTGGACTTCAACTCCCAGAATTCCCAAGCCAGCGAATGCTGGCTGGGGAATTCTGGGAGTTGAAGTCCAGATATCTTCAAGTTGCCAAGGTTGGGAAACACTGCTCCAGACTATACAAGCCATACATGCTTGTAGCCAGTC
>NW_027248671.1:0-44971 GCF_031021105.1 Erythrolamprus reginae | reverse complement strand
TTTGCATGCCGCCCCTCTCCGCAGACTCGGGGTGGCTTGCAGCAGTGATAAAAACAATATACAATAAACAAATCTAATCTTGAAGGCTAAAATAACAGTTTACATTAAAGACCTAAAACCCCCATTATATAAAAAGCATACACACAAACATACGGTACCATACATAAAACTACATAGTCAAGGGGAGATGTCTCAGTTCCCCCATGCCTGACGGCAAAGGTGGGTTTTAAGAAGTTTACAAAAAGCAAGGAGGGTGGGGGCAATCCTAATCTCTGGGGGGAGTTTGGTTCCAGAGGATTTAGCCACATGTATCAAGATTGTCTATTTCATTAGGTTAAGAGTTGCTCTGTTTGCTCGTAACAGTGCATATGATGCAGTATTTGGTTTATTTAATCATTACTTAAGTCATTCCCCATTTAAACCCCCTGGCAATACCTGGAACAGATACATCATCTTGGGGACTATCATCATTTTTAATTTTCTTATTTTAGCCAATCTCCTTAACCTTTTCTCTTTCCAGGTCCTCATCTGTTTTAACATTCTCCTCCATATCTGTCTATAATTAAACTCCACAATTTTTCCTGGATTACTCAATAACCAAATCCCAAATATTTCATTTTCTTTAGTCCCAACTTCAACCCTGATTCCTTAGAAACATAAAAGATTGAGGGCAGCAAAAGACCTCATGGTCCATCTAGTCTGCCCTTATACTATTTCCTATATTTTATCTTACAATGGATATATATTTATCCCAGGCATGTTTAAATTCAGTTACTGTGGATTTACCAACCACGTCTGCTGGAAGTTTGTTCCAAGCATCTACTACTCTTTCAGTAAAATAATATTTTCTCACGTTGCTTTTGATCCTTCCCCCAACTAACCTCAGATTGTGTCCCCTTGTTCTTGTGTTCACTTTCCTATTAAAACACTTCCCTCCTGAACCTTATTTAACCCTTTAACATATTTAAATGTTTCTATCATGTCCCCCCTTTTCCTTATGTCCTCCAGACTATACAGATTGAGTTCATTAAGTCTTTCCTGATACGTTTTATACTTAAGACCTTCCACCATTCTTGTAGCCCGTTTTTGGACCCGTTCAATTTTATCAGTATCTTTTTGTAGGTGAGGTCTCCAGAACTGAACATAGTATTCCAAATGTGGTCTCACCAGGGGATATAAGGGGATCATAATCTCCCTCTTCCTGCTTGTTATACCTCTAGCTATGCAGCCAAGCATTCTACTTTCTTTCCCTACCACCTGACTGCACTGTTCACCCATTTTGAGACTGTCAGAAATCACTACCCCTAAATCCTTCTCTTCTGACGTTTTTGCTAACACAGAACTGCCAATGCAATACTCAGACTGAGGATTCCTTTTCCTTCTTGATTTCTATCTGCTCTCTCCCATTTAACAGACTTCTGGGAGTCCACATGTACCATATTTTTCAGAGTATAAGATGCACTGGAATATAAGATGCATCTTAGTTTTGGGCGAGGAAAATAAGGGGGGAAATCTGCATCTACCAGGTATTCATCTGGCTAGCATCCTTGATCTGACCAGCTTCAGCACATTATTTCATCCCCTAGTTAGGGCTGGAAAAATCCTTCTTTAGGGAGAGTAACAATGAAAAAGATCTGGGAAGATCGTTAGCACCGCTTTAGGGCTGGGGGGGAAAAGCTCCCCCCCCCAAAAAAAAGCTACATTCAGAGTATCAGGCTCTTTTAGGAAGGAAAAAAGTGCATCTTATTCTCTGAAACATTGGAACATCATCTTTCGGCTGTGGAGAGGAGGGTGTTTGCCCAGGTTCACCTGATGCACCAGTTACAGCCCTACCTGGACAGCGAGTCATTGCTCATAGTCACTCATGCCCTCATCACCTCGAGGTTCGATTACTGCAACGCTCTCTACATGAGACTACCTTTGAAAAGTGTTGGGAAAATTCAGATCGTGCAGAACGCAGCCGCAAGGGCCATCGTGGGGCTTCCAAGATTCGCCCACGTTTCCTCAACACTCCGTGGCTTGCATTGGCTGCCAATCAGTTTCCGGTCACAATTCAAAGTGTTGGTCATGACCTTTAAAGCCCTACATGGCATTGGACCAGATTACCTCTGTAACTGCCTGCTACCGCACGAATCCCAGCGACCACAGAGTTGGTCTTCTCCACAGAAATATGCAGAAAACTAAACCGTAAAAATGGAAGACACCACTACAGTAGTAGAAAGCAGAAGAAACTACTCAGACCCAAGATTCTTCAGCAGACATAGACCTAAAGATCTAGAATCTGTGGGAATTAGCCTTGTTTCACAAGATAATATTCTCCTTCTTGCCAGGTGTTTCTCCCAGCTCGTTATTGACCAAAACAATATTTTTGCAGTTCCACTGCTATCTCCTAAGTCACATTGCCGCCACCATCTCCTACTTCCTACTTTGTTGTCATTCCGGAATTGAGGTGATGAGTGATATTAATGTGCCATGGATAATATAAAACAGCTTTCTGCCTTCCTTCTGTAATAAGGATTCCTTAGAGAGGTCAAACTGTTAATAGTGGCTGTACCAGCTTTTAACTGACGTTAGGCTAACTCAGCAAGGTGAGAGAGAGAATAGCGTTTCCACCCATTCTGGGTCCTGCCCATCCCTGTGTAGCCCAGTCTCCTAGAGTTCCACATTCCCTGCAGGCTTTTCACAGCCACCTATCAACTCACCTCTGGAGGTTCATGTAGATTATTTTTCCTCCTTCTGTTGCAGCTCCTGGGGAAGGAAGGAAAGGCTGTTATTAGTACCAGTTTGCTCTTTCTGTACTTGCCCTCTGCTCTTCCCACGTCGCATATTCGACTCCTTCCTATCTGAGGGGCTCATCTTCTGGCATTGTTTTGATGCTTTTCTTGGGGTTTTCTTACTAAGGATACTGGAGAAGGCTGCCATTTCCTTCTCCAGTAGACCACATTGTGCCACCATCCCCCCACTAGGACCTGTCTGATTGGGTGGCCCTGCACAGCATAGCTCATTGCTTCATTGAGCTTCGCAAGGCAAAACATTGATCCCTGAAGAGGGTAAAAGGGGTAAAATACATACCTCTAATTCCTGGAGGAGGCACTCCAAGCTGTCCGGGGTGTCCTCCTCCAGGCTGGCCAAACCGGCCAAACTGTCCTGGGAAGAATCCTGTGGACGACAATGATCACATTCTCCATTAAGGACACCAGTCCCTGCTGATTTGTGGCAAAGGAGCCATTGGCACCAGAGCTTGGGGGCATGTGGCTAACCTAAGTACTTTCTCCCAAGGGCCGGGTGTCCCCCTGCTCCGCTGCCCAGAGCGCTCCAGCACAGCTCAGTCAGGTGAGGAGAACTAACTAGGGGGACACCACCCCTCCCCAACTGAGAAGACTTTGTCTTACTTACCCAAGGACTGGAGGATCTCTCCCATGAGGCCAGGTCCAGGCTGCTCCCTGACCTCACTTCGGTGGACATTGCATCCTGCAAATGAAGATACGGAGGCTAAATCCTAAACTTTCTGCATCCCAGTAAGATTGAGAAAGGAGAGGGTGCATCAGGCCCTATGGGCCAACAGCAAGCCTTAAGGTTAGGGCGATGCCTTCAGTCCTGATGGGAGGGGGAGAAAGTTTTTGCAAGCCTTAAGCTTAGAAGGATATCTACCATAATTACTCCCCCTCCCATCAGGAGTCAAGGCATCGCCGAAACCCTAACGCTCACCCTCTGCCCCCCTACCAAAGGTTTCTTACCTCCGAGGGCTCTCGACCCCAGATTGTATGGATCGACACTCTGGGGGAAGAAAACAAAGGGGACAAAGATCAAAAGCAGCCATGGCCCATTTTGCAAAAGTGGCCATGTGGAGGCTCCCAGAGCCCTTCCAGCTGGCCTGCCAAGGGGTTTGGCCTGCCAGTGGGGCTGCCCTGTGTCACCTGTCCTATGACACAAGCAGCAGCAGCAGAAGCAGAGACGCCTCCCCTCTGCACGTTTTTTTACCTACCCTGAACCCTGGCTGGTTTGTCCATCCTGTGGGTTCTGAAATGAGAAGGCAAATATATCTATTGGCATAATTTCTTGGCAGGATGTCTGCCATTACAGTGGGTAGGGGGTCTTACCAGTGGCCTTACCAGTTCCTCAGTGGACTCCACAATAGGGGAGAGCCCTGGAGTCCACTTGCTGGGTATGTCCATCCTGGGGAGAGAACGAAGGGCCTGAGTCATTCTTCCGTTGGCCAAAGTAGAGGCAGAGGGTAGAGATGCCTCCCCTCTTGTAAACCTTACTCCTAGCCACCTTCTTGGGGGCTTCAGAGTCCCTCAACTGAGAGGACACTCACCCCACGAAGGGCAGGTCCCTGCCGGACTTTATTCCACTGGGGGTCCTGGCAGCCCCAGCCATCGACACCTGCAAGTAAAAAAAATCCAAAGAGCTCTTCTTCAGTTTTCTAGGCTGGCCTAGTTCCCCCCAGCGGGATTTCCACCCTTCCCCCACCCAGATTTGAGGAATGGCCACCCACTGGCCACGTTGCGGTACCGTACTTACCCCAGGAAATATCTCATCTCCTCCTCCTCCTCCTCCTCTTCCTCCTCCTCCTCCTCCTCCTCTTCCTCCTCCTCCTCTTCCTCCTCCTCCTCCTCCTCCTCTTCCTCCTCCTCCTCCTTCAGTGCTGCCCAAAAGAAGAAGGTGGCATGTCAAAAACATCCATCTCTAGCTGAGCCTCTCCTTTCTCAGCCTGGCCTGTCAGCCTGCCCATCTTTTTGCCCCTGAAGGCCCCTCTGCATGAAAGCCATTTTGGGGAGAGGATCTTACAGACTCTGCAGACCTCCAGTGGTGCCTAGAGATGGGCAGCAACCACCACGGGGTGGAAGGCCGTTCTACCAATAAAAATGAATCTGCGTGCACAGCTTCAGCTGACCAGCGGCAGTCACTTCCGGGATTACAGATCCGGTAATCCTGGAAGTGACTTTACATTTTTAAATTTTAATTTAATTTTTATTTTTTTCAAAAAAAGATATCGACATGCTCTGGGAGTGATTGACGAGCCAGCAGTTTGCTGTTTTGCTGGTTCTACAATCAACCTGCCCACTTCGTCTCTCCCTATATAGAGAGTGGAGGTCTCACAGAATCGTCTATGGGGAAGCTTTGATTGTGGTGGTTCCTATCGTAGCTCAGAGCGAATAAAGCGTTTCGCTTCTCTGGGCACGTGGACAAAGAAGCTTCTCTCACCGCCCAGAGAAAGGAAAGGCTTTATTCACTCTGGGCAGTACAGAGCGAATAAAGTCCAGGCTACAGGCTGCTTTGTGCATGCCCAACAGCGAGGAAGCAAGCAGCAGGGAGAAAGGGAAGGGCTAGGCAGGAAACATAATATTGAATTTGGTTTACTTATTGTCTGACAATTGCATTAATAGGAAGACAAAAGTACCCGGTTCTAGAGCTCCCAGGGCACTTTCCTCCCCCCCCCCCATTATCTTTCACGGGAGGGAATTTTTTTAAAAAAAACTATTAGGGAGGAAAAGATAATGTGCTCCTTGTATTCCGATTAGCATAAGCCTATGAAACTTGTCTGTCAGAAATAATTCATTTCATCCCTCCCTGAAACCCAACCTTCATCAGTTTGAAGAAATCATATAGAACAGTGATGGCAAACCACAAAATCCATATGTCACCATGGGGCCTGGGTTGTTTCCATTCACAAACGGGATTTTGGAGGTGCAGGCCTAGACTCCTGGTAAGGAGTGCATGTCCCTTTCCTCCACTTGTTTTTCCCAACATGTAACTTTGGTTTTCATCCTGACCATCTGCCCCCTCACGCAATGCCCTTAGGACAGTGGTTCCCAACCTTTCTTTCACCATACCCCACCTAAGCATCTCTAAAATTGTGACCCCCCTGACATATAATTGTTACTATTCAAAAGTGAACTCCTCAGCCAAAGGAAGCCTAAAAGGCCATTAACTTGGTTTAAACAAGGTTCCAATCGCTCCCATTAAAAATCAAATTGCCCCCCTGTAGGGCGTGGGCCCCACGTTGGGAACCATGGCCTTAGTAAAAATTTTGGCTGCCCTATCCTAGTGTTGTCCCACCATGGACAGGGTTTAAGGAGAATGGGGAGGTGGTACCTGGCAAGCTCTCCTCCTACGCAACAGCAAAAGCTCTTGAAAAGTTTCCAAACTCTCTGTGAAAAAAAATAGACATGTTAGAAGAGTTGGGAAGCATGAACTTCCTCCCCTACTGCCAGATTCCTCCCATTTGAGATATCAACACTTACCCTGCAGTACATTCTGACCGCCATTCTCCTACTTTCCCCCAGTCAGAATGCTCTGGGCAGGGGCTTTTCAGGGCAGCTGACAATCTGGTTCCCTTGGCAACAGGTAACCAATGGCCATTGTCTACACTAGGAGAGCAGCTCACCTGGGTCTAGGGGAGGCCAGTGGCTGACACACACACACACACACACACACACACACACACACACACACACACACACACACACATAAAGCAACTTCATTTGAGCCAAAGGTTGAAAGGTCTTTATTGGGTTCATGCTAGAATTGTGGCGCACCTAGGTTTGAAGACAAAATTTGCTTTAGAGCACGCGAGTTGATTGCATACTATATGTCTACAGTTTTTAAAAAACAGCACATTTCCCTAAAATTGCTGCCTTCAGTTAGCTGTAGGTTGATCCTGGGGGAGGGGGTGGGGGAGATTTGGTTTAAGGCATTGTAGCTAGGTGTTGCACAAATGCTGTAGAGCAGGGGTATCAAATTCATATCATCACGGCACTGCCACATGATATATTGGGACTTTCCCCCCTCTTTCCAGCTCAAGGTCTGTGAGTTTGACAGCCTTGCTCTAGAGCAGTGTTTCCCAACCTTGGCATCTTGAAGAGATCTGGACTTCAACTCCCAGAATTCCCCAGCCAGTGAATGCTGGCTGGGGAATTCTGGGAGTTGAAGTCCAGATCTCTTCAAGTTGCCAAGGTTGGGAAACACTGCTCTAGACTAGAGCATTCTTTTCCTTTGAATCCAAAGCATTGTACAATCTTAATTCACATGCCAGGCTGAATAATTACATAGTTTGGAGAAGAGGTTAATTAGTGTTGAATACTAACATATTCCCTTGATTTCTAGATAACACCAATGCATGTTTACCTGGAGTGTGCAGCCACATTTGTCTTTTGTCACCAGTTCATTCCAAAGGCTACAAATGCGCCTGTCCAACGGATACTTTTCTCCTACCTTCTGGTGAATGTGGAGGTAGGTCTATAATTCTTGGATGCAACTGGAAGACTATAAGTCCCTGGAAGATTGGTGGAAACTCTCTTGACCTTTTAAGTATTAGTTTTGAGATTTGTACAAGCCTCATATTTTAGACGTCAGCTGTTGTGATGCAGATATTAAATATACTTTAACTGTTAAACAGAGAAGAGATAGATTTATTTATTTAATGATTTGATTTGATTTGATTTGATTTGTATGCCGCTCCTCTCCATGGACTCGGGGCGCCTAGCAACAGTGATAAAAAACAGCATGTAACAATCCAATACTAAAACAACTAAAAACCCTTATTATAAAACCAAACATACAAACATACCATGCATAAATTGTAGAAGCCTAGAGGGAAAGAATATCTCAGTTCCCCCATGCCTGACAGCAGAGGTGGGTTTTAAGGAGCTTACGAAAGGCAAGGAAGGTGGGCGCTATTCTAATCTCTGGGGGGAGTTGGTTCCAGAGGGCCGGGGCCACCACAGAGAAGGCTCTTCCCCTGGGTCCCGCCAAATGACATTGTTTAGTTGACGGGACTCGGATTAATGATGGTTTGGGTAGGCACCTATCATATCCAATTGCAGTTTTGATCCCCTGAGCCTGCTTTGTCCTCCATTATCTTAATACAGTATATCAAAATCCAATGGCAATAAGGTTAGTAGCTAGTCCTTGCCAGCTGTCATAAGACTTAAAGCAGACCTTTAAACAAATACAAATAAACAGCTAGAATATGTTTATCCATGTATTAATTTCTTTTGACAAAACAATTTTCAAGTCCTCTGAAGAATAGCTTATAACTAGAAACCAGGCCATTAGGTGTACAGTGATCCCCCGGTTATTGCGTCCCCGACCATTGCGAACAGGGTAATTTGCGATTTTTCAACCCGGAAGTAAACAACACCATCTGCGCATGCGTGCCCTTTTTCTTTCTATGGCCACGCATGCGTAGATGGTGGAGTTTGCCGGGCAGATCAGCTGCTGGGCGGCTTCCCTGGGTCTTCCCCTCTTGCTGGGGTTTCCCCTTTGCGTGGGCGGCGGGGAAACCCCAGCCCCGCTTCCCAGCTGAGTGGCGCGAGCAACGGCGTGGGCGGGCGAAGGGCGGGCGGCGCTGGCTTCCCCTCAGGAGACGCGCCTGAGTGGCCTTTTTGCTGTTCCTATGCGGGGGAAAGGCCGCTAGCCGGCTTTCGGAGCTCCTCCGGCGTCACCCGGCTTCTGGTAGAAGCCTTCTCTCTTTTTTTTCTTGCGGCGAGCCCGAGCCGTTCCTCTCTCGACCGCAGCCGAGCTTCCCTCGGCCCCCTTTGGCCCCATCGCCTCCTCCCCGCCTGCGAGACTCTTCTTCTCCGGCTTTCGGAGCTCCTCCGCCGTCACCCGGCTTCTGGCAAAAGCCTTCTCTCTTTTTTTTCATGCGCTTGGCGAGGAAAAGCAGGCGGGGAGGAGGCGACGGGGCCAAAGGGGGCCGAGGGAAGCTCGGCTGCGGTCAAGAGAGGAATGGCTTGGGCTCGCCGCAAGAAAAAAAAGAGAGAAGGCTTCTACCAGAAGCCGGGTGATGCCGGAGGAGCTCCGAAAGCACGAGCGACGGCCGGACGAGCGGCGGCGGCACCAGCAGCGGCGGCACGAGCGGCGGCGGCACCGCCGGTGAGGGAAGCCAAGCCGGCCAGGCTCAGCGGATCAAGCCCGGCTCCTCTCGGCCCAGCATCCTGGGCCAAGCGTCTGCCTTCCGTCACTGAGCCTGGCTCGCCTGGAAGATCGTAGCGCGCGTTGGCTGCAGCGGCGGGGGAAGCCAAGCCGGCAGCAATGTCGCCGCCGCTGCAGCCAACGCGCGCTACGATCTTCCGGGCGAGCCAGGCTCAGTGACGGAAGGCAGCCGCTTGGCCCAGGATGCTGGGCTGAGAGGAGCCGGGCTTGATCCGCTGAGCCTGGCTGGCCCGGAAGATGGCAGCGCGTGTTGCCTGCGCCGATGAGGGAAGCCAAGCCGGCCAGGCTCAGCGGATCAAGCCCGGCTCCTCTCTGCCCAGCATCCCGGGCCAAGCGGCTGCCTTCCGTCACTGAGCCTGGCTCGCCCGGAAGATCGTAGCGCGCGTTGGCTGCAGCGGCGGGGGAAGCCAAGCCGGCAGCAATGTCGCCGCCGCTGCAGCCAACGCGCGCTACGATCTTCCGGGCGAGCCAGGCTCAGTGACGGAAGGCAGCCGCTTGGCCCGGGATGCTGGGCCGAGAGGAGCCGGGCTTGATCCGCTGAGCCTGGCTGGCCCGGAAGATGGCAGCGCGTGTTGCCTGCGCCAGGGCGAACTTCTGCGCTTGGCTTGAGGGCTCAGTTGGGAAGGCGCGCGGGTGTTTTAAAACGTCCCCGCCGACATGGGGGGCTCGCTAGCACCCCCCCCGAACCCCCAACCCGGGTTAGGGGGGTGCTAGCGAGCCCCCCATGTCGGCGGCGACGTTTTAAAACACCCGCGCCGCCCCCAATCTTCGGCTCCTCGCTAGCGCTGCAGAAGTAAAAACACATGCGCAGATGGTGTTTTTACTTCCGCAGCGCTACTTCGCGAAAACCTGCTCGTTGCGGGGGGTCCTGGAACGGAACCCTCGCAACGAGCGGGGGATCACTGTATTGTCTCCATTCAAGGAAGCACTAATGTCAGCTATTGATATAGGAAGCCTAAAGCTACTGTGATTCTTAGGTGCAATGTTAAGTGGCTGTTCTTGGTGCTTGAATGAGTGGTGAAGTTAGTATCCAGAGTGATAATTCTTCATATGTGTACTTTGACAGAATTGAGAGTTGTGAGTAAAGGTAATAACATTGATGTGGTGGTGCATCTTGGCACAAATGATTTGTCCCAGAGAAATGTCAATGTAGTAAAAAGAGATTTTCAATGTCTAAGTGTGGAGCTGGGTAAAATAGCAGATTCAGTGACTTTCTCAGAGGTGTTACCGGTTTGTGGCCAAGAGGATAAAACAACGTGTATCATAGAGTTTAATGTGTGGTTAAAGCAGTGGTGTAAAGCTGAAGGTTTTGGCTATGTAAGTCATGATGTCAGTAGGTGGTCTAATAGGGAGTTGTTTAAGAGGGATGGTTTGCATCCATCATACAGAGGTACCCAGGTACTCGGTGAGGAATTCAGAACTTTTTTGGACAGGCATTTAAACTAGGTAAAGGGGACAGAGATGTAACTGATGTGGGTGATTTCTGTCCCCGACCAATGAGGATAAAGCAGTTTTTGGAAGCTTATGAAAAGGGAGCTGCAAATAAAATAGATGTAGTTGTTGATGATAAGGGGCAAACTAATAATGAAAATAATGTTCTTCGTGTAATGTGCACGAATGCTCGAAGCTTGAGCAACAAGCTCTGTGAATTAATGGCCATAATATCTAGAGATAATTTGGACCTGGTTGCCATAACTGAGACATGGTTTAAGGATTCTAATGAATGGGAAATATCCACACCATGATATACACTGTATAGGAAGGATAGAATAGAGAGAAGGGGAGGTGGAGTAGCCATTTATGTTAAAGAAACTCTAAAAACAACACTAATTCAAAATACATGTCAAGATCTAGTGACCCTCTGGATTTGCATGCAAAATAAAGACGGTTCTGTCATTAGAATTGGGGTGATCTATAGGCCTCCAGGGCAATCTGAGGAATATGACAACAAGATGGTGGATGAAATTACCCAAATGGCAGTAAAGGGAGATATTGTGGTTATGGGTGATTTCAACATGCCTGATGTTGACTGGAATATCCCCAGTGCCCTTACAAGCAAAAGTAAGAATATAGTAGAGGCCTTTACAGGAGCAGCTCTGGCACAGCTGGTTAAGACACCAACTAGAGGGGAGAATATTCTAGATTTAGTTTTTACGAATGGGAATTGGGTTTCAGATGTCAAGGTGGGAGAAAATTTAGGTTGCAGTGACCATCTATGTTTGTGGTTTGATGTAAAAACTCATTATGAGCAATCCTATAATGCAAACAAAGTATTGGATTTCAGAAAAACAAATTTTAATGCAATGGGGGAATATTTAGATAATGAATTAAAGGGGAGGGATAAAATGGCAGGAGCGAGCACCCAGTGGACTGTATTTAAAAAGGCCATCTTAAAAGCCACTGGACTGTATGTAAGACAAATAACTAAAGGTAAAAGGAAGAAGAAACCGCTATGGTTTAGCAATGATGTAAGGACTATAGTCAATGAAAAAAAGGCTGCCTATAGGAGGTATAAAGAGTCTGGAAGTATAGCTGATAGGGAGGTGTATAAAATGAGACAGAAGGAGGCGAAACAGATAATATATGCTGCTAAAGCCTCAAAAGAGGAAGAAATTGCCAAATCTCTAAAGAAGGGGGATAAAACCTTCTTCAAATATATTAGTGATAAGAAGAAGAAAAACTGCGGCATCACGAAGCTTAGTACCGGGAAAAATACATGCATTAATGGGAATAAGGAGATCGCTGACCATTTCAATAGCTACTTCTGTTCAGTTTTCTCAAAAGACACCTTACAAAATAATACTATAGAGGGATATAGCATTGCCTCCAACTGTACGGATTCAGCTCCAGTGATCTTAGAAGCCGATGTCTTAGAAGAACTTGAACGATTAAAGATAAATAAGGCAATGGGTCCAGATGGCATCCACCCCAGAGTTCTTAAAGAACTCAGATCTGTCATTGCTACCCCCCTGACTGATTTGTTTAACCAATCCTTGTTAACAGGAGATGTTCCTGAGGATTGGAGAACGGCAAGTGTTGTGCCTATCCACAAGAAGGGCAGTAGAGAAGAAGCTGGTAACTACAGGCCAGTTAGCTTGACATCAGTTGTCGTTAAAATGATGGAGACTCTACTGAAAAAGAGGATAAATCAGCACCTAAAAAACAATAACTTATTGGACCCAAATCAGCATGGCTTTACTGAAGGCAAATCATGTCAGACTAATCTCATTGATTTCTTTGACTATGTCACAAAGGTGTTGGATGAAGGTGGTGCCGTGGATATTGCCTACCTGGACTTCAGCAAAGCCTTTGATACGGTTCCACATAAAGAGCTGATAGATAAATTAGTGAAGATTGGACTTAATCCCTGGATAGTTCAATGGATTTGCAGCTGGCTGAAGCATAGACACCAGAGGGTTGTTGTGAATGGCGAGTATTCTGAGCAGAGTCAGGTTACAAGCGGTGTGCCACAAGGGTCTGTTCTGGGTCCTATTCTTTTTAATATGTTTGTGAGTGACATAGGGGAAGGTCTGGTAGGGAAGGTTTGCCTATTTGCCGATGACTCTAAAGTGTGCAATAGGGTTGATATTACTGGAGGCGTCGGCAATATGGTAAATGATTTAGCTTTACTAGATAAATGGTCAAAGCAATGGAAACTGCAGTTTAATGTTTCCAAATGTAAAATAATGCACTTGGGGAAAAGGAATCCTCAATCTGACTATTGTATTGGCAGTTCTGTGTTAGCAAATACTGTACTTCAAAAGAAAAGGATTTAGGCGTAGTGATTTCTGACAGTCTCAAAATGGGTGAACAGTGCAGTCAGGCAGTAGGGAAAGCAAGTAGGATGCTTGGCTGCATAGCTAGAGGTATAACAAGCAGGAAGAGGGAGATTATGATCCCGCTATATAGAATGCTGGTGAGACCACATTTGGAATACTGTGTTCAGTTCTGGAGACCTCACCTACAAAAAGATATTGACAAAATTGAACGGGTCCAAAAACGGGCTACAAGAATGGTGGAAGGTCTTAAGTATAAAACGTATCAGGAAAGACTTAATGAACTCAATCTGTATAGTCTGGAGGACAGAAGGAAAAGGGGGGACATGATCGAAACATTTAAATATATTAAAGGGTTAAATAAGGTCCAGGAGGGAAGTGTTTTTAATAGGAAAGTGAACACAAGAACAAGGGGACACAATCTGAGGTTAGTTGGGGGAAAGATCAAAAGCAACATGAGAAAATATTATTTTACTGAAAGAGTAGTAGATCCTTGGAACAAACTTCCAGCAGACGTGGTAGATAAATCCACAGTAACTGAATTTAAACATGCCTGGGATAAACATATATCCATCCTAAGATAAAATACAGAAAATAGTATAAGGGCAGACTAGATGGACCATGGGGTCTTTTTCTGCCGTCAGACTTCTATGTTTCTATGTTTCTATGTATTCTACCGACCATGAAATTTTCCAAGTGCATATTGGACCAGAAGGCGTAGTTCAGGAGCAACAACCCCTGATACCTGAATGGCCAGAAATAATCTATTTTCAGGACATGGATTGGAAAAGAGGATTCCTCTACTGGATTGATGATAAAGGAGAACTGATGCGCTACAATATAGCAACCAAGACAAAATTAATAATTCCTACAAACTCACCAGGTGAAACACCATCTCAATGTCTTTTTGTAGTGTGGTCACCAAAACTGGACACACTACTCTAGGTGTAGTCTACCCAAGGCTTTGTAGAGTGGTATTATACTTTTGTATCTATACTGTTTGTTTTAATATTTCCTATGAATGAAACATTTTTAGGGCAAAGAAGAAAATATAGCCTCCTTATTAGGAATTTAATTGAAGAATTAAAAAAATCAAAATAGGCATAAAAACTTTGAACTAAACACACAGACATTATCTCCCACTGGCAGGATTGGAATATGGAGACTTGGAGTAGGAATCATTGCACTGTAGAATAGTAATTGTAGAGAGAAACCTGAGACCATATTGGTCCCAAGCACCACAGTCCTTATCATTGAGCCAGACTTGAAAATTACAGAAAGGTTCTATTTAAGATATCTACAAATAACTGTTAGACTCTAAAATGATTTGGAGGTGAGGGTGTCAAGACCTATTCCAGTTTTAGATGAAACAAAGGAAAGGGCAGCAGCAGGGGTGAAATTCAGCAGGTTTTGACAGGTTCTAGAGAACCCGGTAATGGAAACTTTGAATAGTTTGGAGAACCAGCAAATACCATCTGGCTAGCCGCAGTGTGGGGAGGGACTGGAGATTTTGCAATGTCCTTCCCCTGCCATGCCCACCAAGCCCCATTTTGAATTCATTCATTCATTCATTCATTCATTCATTCATTCATTCATTCATTCATTCATTCATTCATTCATTCATTCATTCATTGGATTTGTATGCAGCCCTCTCTGGGGACTCGGGAAAGCTCACAACATATCAATACAGTGTTCCCTCAATTTTCGCGGGGGATGCGTTCCAAGACCGCCCGCGAAAGTCGAATTTCCGCGAAGTAGAGATGCGGAAGTAAATACACCATTTTTGGCTATGGACAGTATCACAAGCCATCCCTTAACACTTTAAACCCCTAAATTACCATTTCCCATTCCCTTAACAATTTAGTCACCATTATTACTGGTATTCACCATTGAATAAGACACTTAGTAATCCTGATATTTATAAACATAATTATTTATTAACAATAATTATTTTTTTTGTTATTTATTTGCAAAAATTATTAGTTTGGCGATGATGTATGACGTCATTGGGCGGGAAAAACCGTGGTATAGAAAAAAAATCGCGAAGTATTTTTTTATTAATATTTTTTTAAAAACCGTGGTATAGGCTATTTGCGAAGTTCGAACCCGTGAAAATTGAGGGAACACCGTATAACAATACATCTAAAAATCCTTCTTTTCTTATTCTCTATACCCCCTTCCTTGACTCTAATTCCCCTCAACATGTTTTTCTCTTTTCTCTGTCTATTCTTTACTCTTGTTTTTTCCCTCAACTCTTCTCTACTTCTTTCCTTACTATCAAAAATTCCTCAAACAATACCTGATGTTTATTATATAGACTACAAATGTTATGAGATACAATCTAATTATTGTTGCATTACCCTGTCTTACCTTTGCTTTTTCTATTTTTGTAAAGCTCAATAAAGATTATTTTATAAAAATCCAATTAATACGTCTACAAAGACTTTAAAAAAACCTCTAATATAATTTAAAAAAACATTCATCGCTATTCACCCAGGTCAGCAGTTAATATGCATAGTACATTTGGTTTTAATCTATTCATTCTGTCCTTAGATAAACTAAATGAAAATAATTCTGAATGCTTGTTATGTTGAACCCCCAACTTCCAACCAAACACAGCTGGCTTTTGTCCCTAAAGTGGGACTAGAATTTACAGTTTCCCTCTTTCTATCATGATGCCTTAAAACTGCTACACCAAACATTCTAGCAGCGGCAATGGAGCGCGTAGTCTCACTCCATTGCCGCCGGTCTTGCATGCGACATGCATGCACAACCTAAGCGATTCTGGCAGCTAAAATCAGTGAGGTTTTGCTTCCATGCGTGCGCAGAATTTTTGCTGCCAGAAGAACGTCTGTGCACGAGATTACGGTTGCTGCACATGCGCAGCATCCAGAATCTCACACCGGCACCTAGAGCGGCAGCTGGCGAAAGCACCCTGCCTGACCTCCAGCCACATGCCTGCTCTCACACACCGCAGGAGAGATATGCCTGTGGCACAGGACAGCACAGAGCAGGCCACGTGGCCAGAGCCCGGGGCCACCCGGCCTGGTCCCCAGGCCATGCTCTCAGCGCCCCTGCAGGTTGTCACACACCGGAGCAAGGTAAGGGCTGGGCTGGCAGCTCGCAGTGTGGCATGGCTTGGCTTGGGCATTTTTGGTAGGGACAGGAATGATGGCCCACCCCTGGTGCTACGTGATGCCCATTTGTTAATTCTTATCAATATACTTATTAACTTTGCAGCGTCCTGAGCTCTTCAAGATGCCTCAACGCGAGCAGAGGGGTGGAGCCAGCTGCGGAGCCGAATGGACGGTGAGGAGGAGAGCTCCGGTTATTCCTCCACTTTTGAGGTGTTCGATCGGTCCTTCTTCGACCACAGACTACATGAGGAGGTATCTGACCAGTGGGGAGCCCTGTTAGCCGGTTTTCTTTTCGGGCAGGGGTCTGAGATGGCGGATCAGGAATTTCCCTAAAGAAGATCGTGCAATATGGCGGCCTGAGGGACTCCCGGCTGGAGATTCCTATACTGATACTGGCGAGGCGATTGTACAGAACGGAAAGGTGTGACCTCAAATTTCTACGCAACTGCCGAGACAGAAACTTGATCCCCAAATGCTGCCAACTAAAATTCCATTCTAAAACCCCATCTGAAATAACCGAGAAACTCGGTGTCTAACTTTAAATCTTTATTCTCTGCAGGAGACTAACTAGACGCGGATACACTTTCACTCAGACGCGAGCTAGAGAGAAGCGCGTAAGACCGGAGGCACTTTCCTTTTATACTGTTTCACCCGGCAACAAGCGACGCCTGACAGCTCTACAAAGATTGGCGCCAAACCGTAGCAGCCAATGAGAAGCAGGCAAACAACTTCTAATACAAACAGTGAATTCTGCTTAACAACTCTACTTTTAGACTTTACCCAGCTACAGAATATTGTGGAATCTTCTGGTCATAACACCCCTCCCCCTTCTGGATGGATTTTTACAGGTTTTATTCGGACAAGCAAGTAATGAAGTCTTCGAGCCGAGCAGGCTTCCTGGGGGTGCGTTCTGACCGGCGTGGTTCGTTCAGGACCTGGACATCTACGGAGCACGAAGGTTCTTCTGGTCCTGCAGGTGAAGAACTTCCCCGGCTGGAGCATGGTGGAGCTGGGGCAGCGCTGGAATGGTCACTAAACCCAGGTAAGTCCCAATCTATTTGTTCCTGGGCACGGCTGGGTCTGGTATAACTCCCTGTGGGGAGTGAAGCATTAGAAACCCCATTACTAGTGTCAGCCATATTCCCTCTGATACTGGCTGTTTCCAGTCTCCCCCTGACATGGTCTATGTGCCTCTTCCAGAGGCGTCCATCATCCAGTTTGACCATATATGTTTTAGGACCTGTTTGCTCAGTCACTATCCCAGTCTCCCACTGTTTGCCCCTGTCAAAATTTTTTACATACACCTTTTGTCCCACAAACATTGACCTTTCAGGGGTTGTTACATACTCTGGCTTCATCTTAACATAAGAGGGGTGCAGCCTATCTAAAGGAGACCTCAATCTCCTTCCCATGAGTAGTTCAGCTAGGCTTCTATTGGTAGTTAGGCTCGGTGTTATGTGCTGAGTTAATAGGAAGGTGTCCAGTCTTTCTTGTATCTCCCCTGGAGATGACCTTTTTATGGCCTCTTTGGCCACACGAACATATCTTTCTGCCATACCATTAGCCCAGGCTGCGTGGGGTGAGACCAAGGCATGTCTTACTCCCAATTGGGCTACGAACAGCTCCAGCTGTCTAGAGGTGAATTGGGGTCCATTATCCGAAACCAGGACATCTGGACACCCATGGGTTGCAAACAACCTCCTTAAGACTTGTATAATTGTGGAAGATGTGGTGGACCCTAACAATATAACATCCAACCATTTGGAGTATGCATCCACCACTATCAAAAACATATTGGTGCCCACCGGTCCGGCCAGATCTATATGTACCCTTGACCAGGGCCCTTGGGGTGTGTCCCACTGTGCAGGGGTGGTTTTAGGGGGATTTGGCCTTGTGTCCTGACAAGGGCTACATGCGGCCACCCAATCTTCAATTCCCTTGTCTAATCCTGGCCACCATAGATACCCTCTGGCCAAAGCTTTCATCCTGACCACCCCAGGGTGCCCCTGGTGCAGCATGTTCATGACTTGAGGCCTCAGTGCAGTGGGTATAACCACCCTGTCACCCCACAAAATACAATCCTGCATCACAGAGAGTTCCAGCCTCTTGGTTTTAAAATCCAGCACTGAGTGGTCTTTACCATTTGGTGGCCACCCTTTCAATATGTATTGGAGGACTTTTCCCAACACCAGGTCCTTTTTAGTTTCAATGGCCACCTCTTTGGCAGTAATAAGGGATGGTGTACCTAAATCAATGAGGAGGACATCTCCTGCAGGGGCAGGGTCCTCCACCCTTTGCCCTAATGGACAGCGACTAAGACCATCAGCATGATTAATCATTGAGCCCCCCTTAAGTACAAGGATGTAATCATACCCTGACAAAAAATAGTCCAACGGGACATGCGGGGGGACATAAAAGGTGGAGTTGGCCGCCCGGTGGCTAACAGCCCTAACAAGGGTTTATGGTCAGTGACCAGTTGGAATGGTCTCCCCAATAAGTAGTTGTGAAACTTTTTCACCCCAGCTACCAATGCGAGTGCCTCTCTATCTATCTGGGCATAATTACGTTCTGTCAGGGACAACGTCCTTGAAAAGTATGCCACTGGGGCTTCCTGGCCATTTGGCAATATGTGGGCCAGGACCTCTCCCACCCCATACGGGGATACATCGCATGTAAGCCTAAGTGGCAACGTGGAACTATATTGTACCACGACACTTTGTGAGGTCAAGAGGTCTTTGATATTATTAAAAGCCTGTTGTTCTGTCTCACCCCATCTCCATGGCGCTCCCTTGTGGAGAAGTCGATGAAGCGGCTCAGCTGCTGAGGCTTTCTGTTTCAGAAAAACAGAGTAAAAATTTAATAGCCCCAAAAATGCTTGCAGCTCTGTTCTAGAGGTGGGGGCAGGGGCATCCTTAATGGCTCTGATTTTCTCCTCAGTGGGGTGTATGCCTGCTTCATCTATCCTAAACCCCAGGAAGTCCACTGAGGAAGTTCCCCACACACACTTTTCTGGCTTTAGCCTTAATCCTTTAGCTTGTAACCTAGCCAGAACCTGTCGAATTCTACAGTGCAGTTGGTCTGGAGTGTCCCCTGATATTAAAATATCGTCAAAGTAGGGGACCACCCCCCTAATTCCCCAGAGCAATCGTTCCATGATTCGCTGGAATATACCCGGGGCGACACTTATGCCAAATTGCAGTCGAGTACATTTAAAGGCCCCCCTGTGTGTCACAATTGTTTGCGCCAGGGCTGTGGCATCATCCACTGGCAACTGCTGGAATGCCTGTGCAAGGTCCAGCCTCGCAAAAATTTTCCCAGACCCCAGGGTATGCAGCAACTGCTGCACAACAGGTATCGGATAGGAGTTGTGCTGTAACGCCTTATTCAAGGTAGATTTATAATCCGCAGAAACTCTCAGAGATCCATCAGGCTTCAGGGGGGTGACAATAGAGGTCTCCCAGGGGGCATGTTCGACAGGAACCAAAATACCCTGAGCCTGAAGTTTCTGCAATTGGGCATCCAATTTATCCATTAGGGGCAGTGGTACCCTGCGAGGTTTTAACCGGAAGGGCGGGACAGCAGGATCCAAAGAAAAAGAAATGGGTGGCCCCTTATAGGTACCCAAACCCTGTTTAAAAACCTCCGGAAATTCCTGGACAAAATCAGGCTCCTTCAAACAAGTCACTTTGTGAAGACCAGTGACAGCTAACCCCAAAGGAACCATCCAATCAAGTCCCAAAAGGGAATGATTCGCCCCCTCAATAACTAGAATAGGCAACATACAATGTACATTTCTAAAAGTTATAGGCACCCTAGTGCTTCCCAAAACCCGGATTGGGTGTCCCTGGAAGTCTTTAATAGCAATGTCCAGCGGCTTTAGCGAGTCCAGGGACAACGAAGGCACATACAGTCTCAGTTTATGCCACGGCATTAAAGTAAATTTAGAGCCTGTGTCCAGCTCCATGTGGCATGGTTGATGATTCAACATGAGAGGGACAATAATCTTATTAGGGGCTGGCGGGTAGGTGCCACAGTCCGTGGATGTGCGGTTACCTTGGTTGCCGTCCCTCAAAGTGTTGCTCCCCGGTCTCCAGTTCCCTCTTCCTTGTTGTCTGAATGGTCGGTAGACTCAATGAGATGGAAAGGTGGGCAGCAGGTCTTGATTGAAGGGGGTGTCGTCAGGCAGGATGGCTCGGCAGATGGCGGCAATGTGGCCACGTTTGTCGCAGCGGCGGCAGAAAGCATCCTTAAAGGGACATCTCGAGTGGGCATGCTGACCACGACATCCGGCACAGCCTTGGAAGGATGGACGAGGTTGTCTGGTTGGCGGTACCCGTAGCTGGCAGCAGTGGTCTTCATATGGGTCGAACTCAGAAGTACTGTAGTCGTGTTGATGGTTGGCGGGGGTGCAAGGTGCCTCAGCGATCTTAAAAACTGTGGCCAGCTTGTCGTTTGACTTAAGGTCAGCTGCAGCAGCTTCAGCGACTTCCGCGGTTTGAGCTGCCTTAATCACATCTTGTAGTGACGAGTCGTCAGCTGCCAGCAGTTTATTCCGGATAGAAACATTTCTCATGCCAAATATAATGGCATCAGTTAACCTAGCCTCAGGATTGTCAAACTGACACTTGGCTAAAATAGTCCTGAAGCAAGTGGCAAACTGGTTAATAGATTCCCACTCAGCTTGAGCCATCCAGGAGAACTGGTGCCTGAAAACCCTGGCAGGTTTCGTTGGCTTAAAATGAGCTGCCAACTTAGCCATCAAAGTGTCCCATGGAACCGAATTTGCAGGTTCTGGGTCCGTCAAGGTCTCTGCCAGGTCAAAAATTTGAGTCCCGCAGTAGTTCAGAAATAAAGCCCTTTTACGGCCGTTGTCAGCATCTTTCATGCCGGCGGCTTCCAAGAAAATTTCAAATTTAGCCATATAGGCTGTCCAAGTTGACCTCTCAGGGTCAAATAATTCAGGCGGCTGATGATCAAAGGGGTCGCCATAATGATTTTTTCCGTAAAAAAAATCGCCTCTAGATCCTCGTCGCCAGTGAAATAACCGAGAAACACGATGGCTAACTTTAAATCTTTATTCTCTGCAGGAGACTAACTAGACGCGGATACACTTTCACTCAGACGCGAGCTAGAGAGAAGCGCGTAAGACCAGAGGCACTTTCCTTTTATACTGTTTCACCCGGCAACAAGCGACGCCTGACAGCTCTACAAAGATTGGCGCCAAACCGTAGCAGCCAATGAGAAGCAGGCAAACAACTTCTAATACAAACAGTGAATTCTACTTAACAACTCTACTTTTAGACTTTACCCAGCTACAGAATATTGTGGAATCTTCTGGTCATAACACCATCCACTGAACGGATCCTGAAAAGAACTGAATTAGCCGTTATCAGAAATGAACTCCACAGGAAAAGATTCCTAGTAGACCAAACCAACAAAGACCTACTCACTCTTCATCTCAAACTTAGCAACAGAATCCACCCAATACTCTGGGACCAATCTAAACAACTAGCCCTCTGGAGAGCTGAAACAGAAACCTCCCTCAATACAGACATACACACCAAGAAACTCCACAATTTGGAAAAACACCAGAAATCCAAACCCTTTCCACAGCAACTCATGAAGAATACAGTACATAATTTACCGTACATGACCCTCACCACAGCAGAAACCAACGTCCTCTCCAAAGGATTCAACTTTGCAGTCGCCCCCAAACGCATCACCACTGAAAACATCATATGCGGAGTTGAAGCCACTCTAACCAAAATCAACCAAGATGAAGCCAACAAAATCAGACTTGAAGTCACCAATGTCCTCTGCTCCAGCATTCCACCCCGAAGCAACTTACATAAAGATGAACAAAAAGCACTCACCAACTTGAGGAAAGACAATAACATAATCATCCTCCCAGCAGACAAAGGCAAAGCCACTGTGGTGATGAACACATCTGACTACCAAGACAAGCTATCCAACCTACTCCAAGACTCCGCTTACAAACCTCTAAGTACAGATCCTACCACCTACCTGGAAAAAACCACCAAGTCCAAAATAAAAGCTTCTCCCATCAGTGAAGAAATCCAGCAAAGAATCATCCCCAGAGAAAAATCATCCAGATGCCCCAAGCTCTATGGCCTCCCCAAGATACACAAAGAAGGAACACCACTCAGACCCATAGTCAGCTCCATAGGCTCACCCCTACAGAATCTTGCCAAATTTCTTGCCAAACAACTCTAGCCCTATGCAGAATCCATCATGTCTCATGTACAAAACTCATTCCAATTCACAGAAATCATAAAGGAACAAAACCTACAACCCAGCGACCTTCTCGTAAGCTTCAATGTCATATCTCTCTTCACCCAAGTGCCTATGAAATAAGCCCTGACAGCCATCCAAAACAAATACAACCCCCCGAAGCACATCTTAGATCTGACCAACCACTGCCTGATGAATACATACTTCATCCACAATGGACAAAGATACAAAGAGATAGAAGGAGCCCCCATGGGATCACCCCTGTCACCCATCATCGCAAACTTATACATGGAATATTTTGAAACCAACACCTTGGACAAATCTGAACACAAACCCAAACTCTGGCTTAGATATGTAGATGATACCTTCGTAATTTGGCCACATGGGAAAGAAAAACTGGACAGCTTTCTCACACATCTCAACAGCCTACACCCCAAAATACAATTCACCATGGAAATAGAAACCAACAACAAACTTCCCTTCCTGGATGTCCTAATCTATAAAAAACCCAATGGCTTCCTAGGACATACCATCTACCAGAAGAAGACACACACCAACCACTACCTGAACGCAAAATCCCACCACCAACCTGCACAGATCAATTCCGTAGCCAAGACCCTCATTTCCAGAACCAAACGCCTAGCCGACAAAGACCACCTGGAACCTGAATTACACAGTCTCACAAATGTATTAATTTCCAATGGATTCCAAAGAGAGGCAATCAACAACTTAATCCATAAAGAGACACCCCCCAAGAACCAAGACACAGAACAGGACAATGGTATCGCCCTCCTCCCTTACATCAAAGGCACCACAGATAAAATCAGTAAAATTCTCCGCAAACATAACATCAAGACAGCCTTTGGTACAGATTAAAAAATAGCCAACATCCTAAGAAACCCGAAAGACAATACCCAGCTAGAAAACCAGGGAGTTTATCAAATACCATGTAAAATCTGCCCAGCCACATATATTGGACAAACTAACAGGAGAGTAAATGCACGTGTTGCAGAACATAAGAATGCATTAAAGAAAAAAGAAAAGACCTCCTCCCTTTTCCAACACTTCAAAACTACAGGACATGAAATTGATTTTGACAGTACTAAATTAATTTCCAAAACAGAACACTACAGGAAAAGAATAATCATGGAAGCCATCGAGATAGAAAAACATCCCCAAAATATGAACAAGCGGGATGATACCTCCCGCCTACCAGACATCTGGAAACCAGCCCTCAAACGTAACCCAGCCATAAAAACTGAAACTAGACTCAGAACACACATTGCAAAACAATCAAGCAGCCTGCAAGCTCCAACTACTCAGGATATCACACCTAATCAACAACCATTAACTAATCAGCATACTTCAGCTCCATCAACGACCCAAGATGTTACCCCACTGACTCACCAGGAAGTTTCTACACAGCAGGCAATTGCTGAGCCATCAAACCATACCCAGTCACCAGTATTTATAGAAGGAAGGCAGCTCAGGTCTCGCAGTGTTCGCCTTAGTACAAGGACAGAAACACCAGCCTGAAGATGATGAGTGTGACCTCGTCGAAACGTCACCAGAAATTTCCAAATCCTACACGGGAAGAAACCCGAATATACCAAGACCGTCATACCTGTACCCGTGAAAATCTACGAAAACATATATACACACATATATATATATACTCTTTGACCTCCCCACATCTTCCTGATTATCTTTTAATCAAATCACCACTATGCCGTAATTCTCCCCAAGCAAGTTATTACAATTGCTTATGAATTCCTACAGTGTATCCCAGAAACACCCCTGGGGGAAGTGAATGTCAATTATTTTTCTTACTAGCTCAGCCCTGCTTATGGCTTGCCAAAGAGATCAACTTACTTAGTGACTGCTGTAGCTCATGCAGGACTGTGAATGAAGAAATCGAGGCATTCAGCACTATGCCAACACCAGGTGTGGAGCGAGATGCATAATACAAGTGTGTTACAGTGCTCCAGAAGAACAGATTTTCAAATACAGCGAGTCCTAAGGGATCCTGATTTTTCAGCATTGTATCAGGGAAAGTATATTTTCCAGAACCATCTACCTTTACTGTTTCGATGGACTAAAAAAACCCAAAAAGCAATATGAGAACAATATTCAGACTTGCAGAACTATCACTAATTGTTTTAATTAAATAGCCATGCTTTCTGATAACCCAAGGCAATTCTCTATGGCACATTTTGCTCAAATTCTCCAGATCATGTGGTTTATACATTGTGGCCCTCTATATCTAAATGGTCTCTTTATTTATGTTATTTCAGGTTTGCTTGGTTTGTTTGGTTATTTCAGGTTTGTTTGGTTAAGGAATTTTAGGTATTCATTTTGGTTCAGCCAATTGTACCACTTGTCCCAGATTTTATGAAATTCAGATTCATCCTTATCTTGAAGTGCCAATGACAATCTAGTAATTTCCATGCACTTTAGTACTTTGATTATAATGTTTAACATTGATGAGATTGACTCCTTTTTCCAATTTTGTCCATAGAGTATTCTAGCAGCTGTTGTGACATGTAAGATTATATACCTATCCTCTTTCTTAAAATTCTCCCTAGACGCCCAAGAGCAGGGGTAGGCAAAGTTGGCTCTTCTATGACTTGTGGACTTCAACTCCCAGAATTCCTGAACCAATCATGCTAGCACAGGAATTCTGGGAGTTGGAGTCCACATGTCATAGAAGAGCCAATTTTGCCTACCCCTGCCCAAGAGGAAAAGCTCAGGTTTTAAGAAAACAGTTTGTGATATAGAATAGAATAGAATAGAATTTTATTGGCCAAGTGTGATTGGACACACAAGGAATTTGTCTTGGTGCATATGCTCTCAGCGTACATAAAATAAAATATACATTTGTCAAGAATCGTGTGGTACAACACTTAATGATTGTCATAGGGGTCAAATAAGCAATGAAGAAGCAATATTAATAAAATCTTAGGATATAAGCACCAAGTTACAGTCATACAGTCAACATGGGAGGAAATGGGTGGTAGGAATGATGAGAAAAACTAGTAGCTCAATACAGTTTTTAATTTTTAACCAATAGGTTTTGGCCCTGAGGCAGGTTCACCATAGGTGGTAGTAGGTACCAATCTCTTTTCTATATTTCCAGCAGACTGCTGAAAGATTTGGGAACATTTTAGCAAGCTATGCTGGTGGAAGGTGCCTACAATATTACGTTTAATTGAAGAACATAAACACATTTTTGGGATTTGTTTTCATAAATCACAAGGGGGAGGGAGGGGGAGGGAGAGAGAGAGATGCAAACTATAGGTAGCTTTGAATTTGAAATGGGATGAAGTGCACACCTTTTTATGCATACTGATCCAATAGAGTCTATTAGTGATGTAATCGAGTCAATCCCGCGGGCTCTTCAGCAATTAATACCACAAGCACATGTCTGTCTGATCCATCCATCCCTGCAGCTTCTATTGCAGTCCCATCCTTCTCACCAAAATTCACCCAGTACATGTATCTGTGATAAGGTAGAAAACCAGAACAAAATGCTTCACGAGCAGAGTTAAATCTTGACGTAGTCATGTTTGGAGTAGAGCTATTTAAATAATTGGGAGAAGTTAGTGTGACTACATTTAGGAAAATTTGCTGGCATTAATCTACTGCCATAATGTACATTTCTCTAATTCTTTGCTATTTATATGGGTTGGACATACATGCACAGATATACACAGAAAACAGTGTACAGTGGTACCTCTACTTAAGAACGCCTCTACTTAAGAACTTTTCTAGATCAGAACCGGGTGTTCAAGATGTTTTTTGCCTCTACTTAGAACCATTTTCTACTTAAGAACCCGAGCCTGGAAAAATTTCCAAGGAAATTTGAGAGTGGCACGAAGGCCCGGCTAGTTTCCTGCCATTCCCCCTTTAATCCCGGCCATCTCGGGCTTTTCTAGGCTGCCAGAGGAGCCTTTGGGTGGCGCTTAAGGAGGTTTTGGCAGTCCAGAGTGAACGAAGCATTTTCCTTTCTCTGGGCGCTTGCAGAGGGAATAAACCTCTGCCAGCGCCCAGAGAAAAGAAACGCTCCCTTCGCTCTGGGCAGCAACTGTCCTCCTCCTCTTCTTCCTCCCACCCAAATTCCAAGCTTTTATTTCCTTCCTAATGAGTTTTCATGCATTATTTGCCTTTACATTGATTCCTATGGGAAAAATTGCTTCTACTTACAAACGTTTATACTTAAGAATCTGATCACGGAACGAATTAAGTTCTTAAGTAGAGGTACCACTGTATATCTTTTGTGCAATTTGCCGTTTTGCTGTTTGCTGGGAGGCAAATTGCTGTTTTTTCCTTGTTTTCCTCCCCCAAAACTAAGGTGCATCTTACATTCCAGTGCATCTTATACTCCAAAAAATATGGAAGTTGCCCGGTGTCCAAATTTTGATCACACGACCATGGGGATGCCACAGTGCTCGTAAGGGTGAAAAACAGTCATAAGTCACTTTTTAAAAAGTGCTGTTGTAGCTTTGAATGGTTACTAAACAAACTGCTGTAAGTCGAACACTAACCGTATGTAAAAATTTGAGATTCCAGCTCTAAAGACTTATGGAATTTCTGGAAAGAACAGTGAATTCTTACTGGATTTGGCAACCTCTTGAAACTCTGGGCATTTTTAATAAATAATTTAGATCTTGGAGATGTTATATGGGCAGGCTTCAAATAACATAGTACTGGCAGGCATCATGTATGCATGAAATTATATCACTATTACAACACTGTAAATACAGTAGCGTCTATTCTGAAACTTGTACTTTTTTTCTGGAAATATAACCAGCTGCTTCGGCACCAGATTTTTCTCTAGGACCTTTACATAGCCCCTACCATCAATGAAACCAGTGAAAATGGCATGAGGATAATTGCTGGCCCAGTATAACTGCCCTGTGAACCAGTCTACAGAGATGCTGTTGACGCCACTGACATCTATAAGCAAAAAATAAATAAATACATTCAAGAAGACAAAATATGGGAAGAGGCTCAGTGACTTTTTGTTATACAGCGTTCCCTCAATTTTCGCGGGGGATGCGTTCCGAGACTGCCTGCGAAAGTCGAATTTCTGCAAAGTAGAGATGAGGAAGTAAATACACTATTTTTGGCTATGAACAGTATCACAAGCCTTCCCTTAACACTTTAAACCCATAAACTGCAATTTCTCATTCCCTTAGCAGCCACTTAGATTATTACTCACCATGTTTATTTATTAAACTTTATTAAAAAATATTTATTAAAGGCGGACGAAAGTTTGGCGATGACGTATGATGTCATCGGGTGGGAAAACCATGGTATAGGGGAAAAAACAGCGAAGTATTTTTTAATTAATATTTTTGAAAAACCGTGGTATAGCTGTTTCGTGAAGTTCGAACCCACGAAAATCGAGGGACCACTGTAGTCCATCTACATAATAAATAATCTTCTGTAAGAGGCTCTTTACAACACTTCTTTCTGAGGCAAAAGGGGTCTCTATGTAATGTTTTTCTGGTTATTTCAGCTTCCTGTAAATTTAACTTCATGATAATAGAATATATTTCATTTAATGGTCACCCATCATCAGTGTAATCAATGATTATGTCTTCATCAATGGTCACCTTCTATTATGTAGAAAATATTACATTTTTATCATCAGATTTTCTGTATGGTATTTGGGCTTTGGAGAGCTAACTGGAAATATCAGTGCCTTGAGTTGAATTACACATGGGTCTTCTCAAATTCTAAAAAGGCGAGGATATTTGGACAGTATTGGGGAAAAGATTTGGGGGTATTATAGGGGATTTATGTCATGTCAAGCTTTGAGACACACATTTTGCATGTTAAATCTCAAACTCCTCAGAAGGAAAACAATCCTTAATTTTTACTCCCATCAATTCAGATAGGCTCTAGGAATTGTGTTCCATTCCAAAGGAGTGCCACACCACACAATATGAAAAGACAAACTGAGGCACAATTGACTATAAAACTGATCTTGACAAATTTTAGGTTCATCCCAAAGAAAATTAGGATTGATCTAGAACTGGAGCTGAAATATGGATGCAAAAATATGAGTGCATACAAAAGGGTTAATTTTTGATTCTGGATTTACCTGTAGTAAATAATTTTACCTGGATAAAAAATCATCTCACTTTTTCCAGACACATAAACATGCAGTTTTTTATCTTCACCAACCCAATAATAGCTTCTCCTTAAGAGGTCATAAGCTACAGAGACAGGCTTTGTTTTTGTAGATATTAGACTCTCCAGGTGATGCATCTTTAAATCCAGGAGGACAAGACCTTGAGGGACAGCTAGTAGCATTTTGGTGGCACCATCTGAACAGAAAAGAACTTTAACTACCTTTGCTCTAATACATAGTCAAATTCAGCCACCTCAATTTGAAGCACTCTTGATCTGAGCTGGCACTGCACCTCTTAGAATTCTTAACCAGCTAACAATATATAGGATTTAATTATGTCTCAAATCACTTGTTAATTCTGACTCAGGTGAAACTAAGAGATCTCATCTATTTTTTCAGCCCTTAGACTCATTGCATGTTAATTGTACTGTGGACTGAAAGCTTACCTATAACATTGCAAAGGGTTCCATTGACGAGTTCATATCCTTCAACACACTCACAGGTAAAAGAACCTAATGTGTTCTTGCACAATTGATTACAAGGACTGTATGCTGTTTCACATTCATCAATATCTGCAAAGAACAAAACAACGCTGTTGAAAGTTGCTATAAATTGTAAAGGCAGTTACATCAAAAAGTGTAATCATTTATAGAAAAAATTATGTGCACACAATAAACCTGGGAAGATCCTTAAAAAATAATAATCAAGCAATAGATCTGCAAACACCTAGAAGCAAACAAAGTTATAACCAAAAGGCAACATGGGTTTATCAAAAAAAAAGAGATCATGCCAAACAAATGTTATTTCATTCTTTCACCAAGTGACAAAATTAGTGGACCAGCAAAATGCTGTGGACATAGTATACTTGGATTGCAAAAGGCATTTGACCAATTAGACCACAATCTACTTCTTGGTAAACTAAAAAATGTGGAATAGTCAGCATCACCACCAGATGGATCCATAACTGGTTAACAATCTGCACATATTGTGCAGTCCTTAAAGGAACTACATCTACATGAAAGGCAATAAGCAGTGGGGTACCCCAAGGTTCTGTTTTAGGCTCAGTACTCTTCAATATCTTCACAAACAATTTAGATGGGGGAATAGAAGGGGAACTTGTCCATCTTTCATGGCCAAATTTTATTTTATGAATGGTGTGCATGCATAAGATTTGATTGGTTTTTATATAAATGGGTTTTATTGGGGTTAGTTTTTTAGAGCTTATATTCGACTTCTTTTTTATTGTTGTATCTTTTTGTATTGTTATTATGTTGTAAGCCGCCATGAGTCCTTCAGGATTGGGCAGCATAGAAGTCAGATAGATAGATAGATAGATAGATAGATAGATAGATAGATAGGATAAGATAAGATAAGATAAGATAAGAAAAGAAAAGAAAAGAAAAGAAAAGATAAGATAGATAGATAAATAAATAAATAAATTCATCACATTTGCAAATGACACCAAGCTAACATGAATAAGTTAAAGATCCAGAAGGATCTTGACAGACTTAAACACTGAGCCCTATAAATTCAGTGTAAAGTTAAGGTTTTACACTTAGGCAAGGAAAATCAAATGTACAGGTATAGAACTAGTGGAACCTGGCTCAATAGCAGCAATTTTGAGAGGGATCTTGGAGTCCTAGTGGACAACCATTTATGAGCCAGCAATATGCAACAGCAGCAAAAAAAGCCAATGCAATCATAGGTTGCATTAATAGAGGGATAAAATCAAGACCATGTGACATATTTCTACTGCTTTATAAAGTCTTAGTGTTGTGGTTCCGTCTGAGGCCCCTCCGGGAACGGCTGACCTTCTGTCGGTTTCCAGCTCAGAGGGAGAGGCTGAGGAACAGGAGGTGCAGACAGACGAGGAGGAGGAATCCCAGGCTGAAGAAGAGGGAGGACAGCCAGAGTCCCACCAGGGGGAGCTCTCCCCAGCAAGCAGCCTGGATTCCTTAGAGGAAAGTGCACAAGCCATAATTGATCTGCGACAACGAAGAGCTACTCAGAGACGGAATCAATTGGCTAAATACTTTCAGCATTAAAGTGGCAACAGCTGGGTTTGGGTGTGGTGCTCTTGGGAAAGGCTAAAAGGCAGACCCACCCTTCCTGGCTTGTGGAGTTTTATCTTTGAGAGTCGTGGGACCTGACTGTGAACTTTGGCGTCTTGGAATCCTGGTTTGTGCCTTTGACTATTGAAACCTTGGGGGTGTGTGCCAGCAAGAAGCTTGCTGTATTGTCTGGACATCAGGACCCTGCTGTACCGTATTATATCCTGTCTGTTGGGAAGAACAGGTTTTCCTCTGTGCTTATTTTTTCCAGTTATAAAATACTTTTGGCTTTTACCAGAGTGTCTGGCTGTTTTTTCCAGTTGGTGTTGAGGTCTGGGGGAACCCAGACAGAACACTTAGTAAGGCCACTCTTAGAACACTGGATCCAGTTTGAGTCATCAAATTATAAAAATGATGTTGAGACTCTGGAAAGAGTACAGAAAAGAGAAACAAATATGATTCGGGGGCTGGTGGCTAAAACATATGAAGAACAATTGCAAGAATTGTTAGGTCTAGTCTAGAGAAAAGAAGGACTAGGGGTGACCATGATGAAAATGTTCCGATACTTGAGGGGCTGCCACAAAGAGGAATAGCTCAAGCATCAGAACATTTCCAAAGCATCAGAAGGCCAGACGAGTAGCAATGGATGAAAACTAATAGAGTAACCTAGAACTAAGGAGGAATTTCCTGACAATGAAAACAATTGACCAGTCGAACAAAAGGGTTGCCTTCAGAAGTTGTGAGTGCTCCATCACTGGAGGTTTTTATGAGATTGGATAGTCGTTTGTTTGAAATTTTATAGGGCAGTGATGGTGAACCTTTTTTTCCCTCGGGTGCCAAAAGAGCATGCGTGTGGGCAATGGTGCATGTGAGTGCCCACACCCATAATTCAATGTCTGGGAAGGCCGAAAACAGCTTACCCCGCCCTCCAGAGACCCTCTAGAGGTCAGAAACAGCCTGTTTCCCAACTTCTGGTGGGCCCAGTAGGCTCGTGTTTTACCCTCACCAGGCTCCAAAGGCTTCCCTGGAGCCAGAAGAGGATGAAAACACCCTCCCCCTGGAGGCTGTCTGGAAGCCAAAAATGCCATCCCAGAGCCTCTGTGTGAGCCAAAAATCAGCTGGCCAGCACCCACATGTACGTTGGGGCTGAGCTAGGGCAAGGGCTCATGTGCCAGCAGATATGGCTCCGCGTGCCACCTGTGACACCCATGCCATAGGTTTGCCATCACTGGTATAGGGTCTTTTGCTTGTGCCGGTGTTCAGACTAGAAACCTTGAAACCTTTGTTATTCTGATACTATTGTTATTGGCATAGTTTAATTGCCTAGTTTATATACAGTATATAAAAGCGAAAAACCACTCATGTTGTAATCACAAAATCTCCAGAACCATAAAGCCTATGAACTGTTAGGTGCTCAATAAGAAAGGATTTTTTCCAAAATGTCCACAGCAGCATTAGTATTTCCTATATTATTATTAACATGCTCTGATGCTAAGAGGTTCTACTCCCCCTCCCCACCTGAAAATAAATCTGTTCCAAATGCAAAATACAAGCACAGGAGAGGAGTTTCACTTTTACTTTCACAGTAGCAAATAGCTAAGTCAGGGCCAAGCTCCTTCCTGTCTCCTTCTTGTTCACACAGCAAATACTTCTTTTAGTTTTCAAACAGATCTTTTGTACAGATCTGTAGGTCGTGCAATTAGGAAAAGACAAGTAAGGGAACACAAATATCATCAAACTCATCTCCAAGTAAGTAGACAGACTGCAAAAACATATTATTAACATGCTCCTATGCTAATTAGTTAAATGTTCTACTTCTCCTTCCAACCTGAAAATAACTCTGCAGAGAATGGGACAGCACAGGAGAGGCTTCTGTGGGACAAAGCGGAAGGAGAAAAGGGTACAGGATAGGATAGGATAGTCTTCTATGTTTCTATGTTTCTATGTTTCTATATTGTGTGATGGATGATGGATAAATAATACAGTGTCAAAACCTCTGTAGTTCAAAAGGCAATCAGTTTCTGCTGGATGGTGATAGCTTTAGGACAGTGTTTCCCAACCTTGGCAACTTGAAGATATTTGGACTTCATATAAATATTACATAAGTGGTATTTTACTCCCGTTCAACTCGCACACTTTCAGCAGAATGTCAGGGGGAATTGTTGGCATGGGTGTCAAGATAAAGGAGTGTTTATGCATATGTTTTGGAAATGCTTGATAGTGCAGGAATTTTGGCAAAAAGTGAAAGAGGATATCAATAGAATGCTAAATATACAATGGACAATCACTAAGGAAATGGCAGTACTAAAGCAATGGGAGAATTTAGAGAAATAAAAAAAGCAGCTATAGAAAGCGCTCAGGCAGTAATAGTTTTGAATTGGAAGGATGCGACAAAATGGACAATGCAAAATTGGTATAGGTACATGGTGGACCATATTCAATTTGAAATAATGGATAAAAGGATAAATTCGGATAATGAAACTGAGTTGGGACAACTGATGGGACGGTGGGACAAGGTAAGACGATATATGATGAGCAGAATCCGAGACCAAGCTACAAGAAATAAATTGGAATCATTCTATAATATGTAAATAGATATATTGCTCTTGGGTCAAGTGGACTATACAAGGAACACCCCCGATTTGGTGGTGGGGAATGTGTGTGTGCCTGGGTGGTGGGCACATTGCACTATGCACTGTTTTATGTTGTGTGTATATAAACTTGTTAAAAATTAATAAAAAAAATAATTAAAAAAAAAAGATATTTGGACTTCAACTCCCAGAATTCCCCAGCCAGCAAATGCTGGCTGGGGAATTCTGGGAGTTGAAGTCCAAATATCTTCAAGTTGCCAAGGTTGGGAAACACTGCTTTAGGAAGCGACTTTGCATCTTTAGAGACATGAGAACTTGCACCACCACTGCCTTCAGCGTCCTCGAGCAAAGGTCTCCAGCTTCCTTGATAAAATATAAAAGATGGTATATAAAGATAAAGTAAGTGGAAAGGGCAGTCAAAAGTCCCAAAAGAAAAGTGGCAGTGTTGTGCTATTTCTGTGAACACCGTGCAGTTATGCCATGTTAATATTTTACCAGCTATTACATTTTTCGAATGCAGGCATTGTACAATTGCAATGATGCAAGGTGGGGCTTTTCCAAATCTCAAAACAACTGAGAAAAGGAACCTGGAAAGGAACATGCTGTCTAACCTTAATTATCCAACAACTAAACAGCTGGCTGGCCGATTCTGCAGCAGTGGCCAATGCACACCACTCACCCACAGACATCAGCACCTTAATGCCAAGTTTTCTGCCTCTCTAGTTCATTATGTTGTAAACATAGAAACATAGAAGACTGACGGCAGAAAAAGACCTCATGGTCCATCTAGTCTGCACTTATACTATTTTCTGTATTTTATCTTAGATGTTTATCCCAGGCATGTTTAAATTCAGTTACTGTGGATTTATCTACCACGTCTGCTGGGAGTTTGTTCCAAGGATCTACTACTCTTTCAGTGAAATAATATTTTCTCATGTTGCTTTTGATCTTTCCCCCAACTAACTTCAGATTGTGCCCCCTTGTTCTTGTGTTCACTTTCCTATTAAAAGCACTTCTCTCCTGGACCTTATTTGACCCTTTAACATATTTAAATGTTTCGAACATGTCCCCCCTTTTCCTTCTGTCTTCCAGACTATACAGATTGTATAGTACTGTATTATATAGTTGATTTCCATATTTCATAATGGTTCAGTAGGAGTTATATTTATTTTGATGAGGGCATATGTGGTTCAATTGTCTTCCAATTTCTGAAGCCATGCATTGGGGCAAATAGACACAAACATACACACACACATACACACACAGAGGGGGGCTTGTATAACAATGTTGGGATTATTTAAAAGAAAGGTACAGTAAGTCTAATTTTTTATGCTGAAAAGGAAAACCAGTTTTATGCAGGGTTTAAAGCTTTAGACTAGAAGCTAGAAGTTTAGTTCTAGTCCTTCTTTAAGTACCAAGCCATCTGGATGACCTTGGGCCAGTCACTCCCTCTCAGCCCTGGGACGCAGACAATGGCAAACCACTTCTGAAATTTTGCCAAGATAACCTCAGGGACCTGTCCAGGCAGTTGTCAGGAGTCAAGACTGATTCAAAGGCACCAAAACAAATACTGTATAGTGGTACCTCGGTATTTGTTGTTAATTGGTTTTGGGAGGTGCGATAAGTATTAAAATGACCAGTGGAAAGCAAACCATGTGACTTAACAAGCGATCCTTTGTTTTGGCCAGAAAGGGTAGCGAGTCACAAGGCAGCCAAGATTGACAGCTTCTAGCTTGCATGCCGAGTATCAAACAAGTAGTAGTACCACAACAAAAGTTTTGCATCAAAATGCGTCAAGTACCAAATTTAATTATTTTTATAGCAGCCAAGTACTAAGGTACTATTATATATGCCTGTGATGGCCACCTATGGCACACGGTCCACAGTGGCACATGCAGCCATATCAGAGGGCACGTGAGACATGTTTTAGTTTCAGTGTGCGTGCGCATGATGGGCAGCTAATTTTCAGCCTTGGGAAAAGGCTGTTTCGTCTTCCGGATGCTCCAGGGAAGCATCATTGGTAAATGCAAAGAGGTAAATCTGGAATAAGACACTTTTCCCCCTTTTTTCTCCCCCTTTTGAAAGACCCAGAAAGTCTGTTTGGGCCTCACTTTTGGTATCTTCCCCCTACTTCTCTCCTTCCCATCGCAGAACTATGTCGCTAAGACACTAACACCACGATCGGAAGCCTTGATTCAGAAGTAATGTTGGCTGCTAATTCTTATTCCCAGGTGCAGGATCATAGAAGAAAAAAGGTGGCTGTGAACGATAACATTGGCTAGAGTAGAATAGGGAGAGGGATAGGGACAGGACAGGACAGAAATAGAACAGAACAGAATCACAGAGTTGAAAGGGATCTTGAAGGTCTTCTAGTCCAACCCCCAGATCAAGCAGGAAACCCTATACCATTTTAGACAAACAGTTGTCCAATCTCTTCTTTAAAATTTCCAGTGCATTCACAATTTCTGCAGGCAATCTGTTCCACTCATTAATTGTTCTGTTAGGAAATTTCTCCCAAGTTCTAGGTTGCTTTTCTCTTTGATTATTTATTTATTTTATTTATTTTATTCTATTTATTGGATTTGTATGCTGCCCCTCTCCGTAGACTCGGGGCGGCTAACAACAGTAACAAAAAACAGCATATAAATCCAATACTAAAACAACTAAAAAAACCTTATTGTAAAACCAAACATCCATACATACAAACATACCGTACATGAATTGTAAAGGCCTAGGGGGAAAGAATATCTCAGTTCCCCCATGCCTGACGGCAGAGGTGGGTTTTAAGGAGCTTACGAAAGGCAAAGAGGGTGGGGGCAATTCTAATGTCCGGGGGGAGTTGGTTCCACAGGGCCGGGGCCACCACAGAGAAGGCTTTTCCCCTGGGCCCCGGCTTCTTGTCCTGCCTTCAGATGCTTTGGAGAATAGCCCAGCTCCCTCTTCTTTGTGGCATCCACTGTGATATTAGAACATTGCTATCATGTCACCCCTAGTCCTTCTTTTCACTAGATAAATTGAATTCCAGCAAATGTTCTTTATATATTTTAGCCTCCACTCCCCTAATCATCTTTGTTGCTCTTCTCTACACTCTTAATATATTTTTTTTACATTGTAGCAACCAAAACTGGATGCATTATTCCAAGTATGATCTTACCAAGGCATTATAAAGTGGTATTAACATTTCACATGATCTTTATTCTATCCCTCTATTAATGCAGCCTAGAACTATGTTGGTTTTTTGGAAGCTGCGGCACACTGCTGGCTCATAATTAAGTGATTAGAACTCCAAGATCTGTCTGAGAGTTACTACTATTGAGCCATGTGCCATCTACTGTATTCTATACCTGTGCATTTGGTTTTTCTTGCCTAAATGTAGAATCTTACTTTTTTTCACCATTGAATTGGAACATCAAGGAAAAAGAGAAGTCAAGCAGGTCTTCTCTTGAAAGAAGAGCTGGTTTTTTAAAAATAGATATAAAACCCTGTGTTTTTTTTAAAAAAAATAGATATAAAACCCAAGCTGGGATAAAGGTGGCAAATGGGGGAAAAAAATTAGCCTTCTGATTTGATAAGTACTGTTGCACTGAGCCTGAATAACAGAGAAAAAATGGATAGTGTTCCCAGAATTAACTTGCCTGACTTCAAAAGTGCTCCCACACTCCACATAAAAATAAATGCAGGATCCCCAACCTATCATTAATGTCTGCATCACCAAAAAGTAGGGTGGGAATCAGAGTTTACAGCACAATCCTACCTTTTTCCGCTCAGAGTGTATTGACTTTATCTCTACATGCCACTGTAAAGGATTAGTAGATTGCCATCATACTTCCTTCTTTCCCTGTAGCTGATTAAACCAGGGATAAAGAGATAAACTCCGTTCTTCGGAGCAAGAGTGGTTGACACTTCTGGCTTGTAATGGATTTTAAATTCAGCTTCCCAAAATATGAAAATAATGACTGGTTCAAGTAAAGGCAAAGTACCGAGAAGGTATAGGTAAGCCTCCACTTTTAATTAAGAAACCATATCCAAGAAGGGACAGTAAAAAGAGTGCTGCAGACATGTGACTTCATAAAGTCAATTGCATTGTTTATTTATTTATTTATTTTATTTATTTTGTCCAATGCACAACAATACACAATGAAGGTTATAAAGGTTATACTCGAGTAAAATATATTAGAGAAAGAATAGAAGTGAAAATTTAGGAATAGAATATATCAATTAGAGAATAGGAGGATATAATGAGAGTAGTATAAGAAGAATAGAATAGAAAATAGTATATATGAGATATAGGAGAGACAATAGGACAGGGGACGGGAGGCACGCTAGTGTACATATGCATGCCCCTTATTGACCTCTTAGGAATCTGGAGAGGTCAACTGTGGATAGTCTGAGGGTAAAATGTTGTGGGTTAGGGGAAGATACTACGGAATCCGGCAATGAGTTCCATGCTTCGACAACTCGATTACTAAAGTCTTATTTTTTACAGTCAAATTTGGAGCAGTTAATATTAAGCATGTATCTGTTGTGTGCTCTTGTGTTGTTGTGGTTGAAGCTGAAGTAGTCGTTGACAGGCAGGACGTTGCAACATATGATCTTGTGGGCAATACTTAGATCATGTTTAAGGTGTTGTAGTTGTAAGCTTTCTAGACAAAGGTATGCATGTTTGGGATGGCAACCACAATAATGGAAAATAAGCAGTGTGTCTCCATCTTAGATCCTCCACATAACACTCCCACCTTTCCTCAACTTGTCTCACACTCAAATGCTAAGAAATACACTGACTCCTGGTCTTGTTACTATCACAGAATAGACAAATGGATAAGTTTAATCCTCTGCTACCTCAAAGGCTTTCAGTTTGGACTGTCACATGGCTATAACCTGCAAAATGGATATATTGTAAAAGAAGAAAATGTTGAATTCTAAAAATCACTTTTGTTTTAATACTGAGGCATTATCACAGCCATATACTCATTGCTTTTTAAAAGCCTTCTTCCTTTATGGAAAAACATGTTTTTGTAGCTACACACATTATTTTCAACTTCCCTTAGTAATTCCTAGTCCAACCCCAGGGTAGCATTAAAAGTAGTATCTATCTATCTATCTATCTATCTATCTATCTATCTATCTATCTATCTATCTATCTATCTATCTATCTATCTATCTATCTATCTATTTATTAGATTGGTATGATGCCCCTCTCCGCAGACTCGGGGCGGCTCACAACAGCAATAAAACAATTTACAAATCTAGTAATTTAAAAACATTTAAAAAACCCCGTTATTAAGCAGACATACACACAAACATACCATACATAAATTGCATAGGCCCGAGGGAGATATCTCAATTCCCCCATGCCTGGCGGCAAAGGTGAGTTTTAAGAAGTTTACGAAAGTCAAGGAGGGTGGGGGCAGTTCTAATCTCCGGGGGGAGCTGGTTCCAGAGAGTCGGGGCCACCACAGAGAAGGCTCTTCCCCTGGGACCCCCCAAGCGACATTGTTTAGTCGACGGGACCTGGAGAAGGCCAACTCTGTGGGACCTAATCGGTCGCTGGGATTTGTGTGGCAGAAGGCGGTCCCGGAGATATCAGATGCTTGTAAACAAAAAGAATCCTTGTGTGTTGTTAATAGATTTTTTTTAGAGTTACATAACTGGCAGGAGTCCAAAGTCAATGGATTTTGGATCTGATAGCAGCTCAGCTGAAATATGCCCCTCGTATACCACAGGCATAAGTCTCTCTCATTCATTCATAAGAATTCTGAATAAAATGTTGGTAACGCAGAATCATTTTGCCTTGATAGTAGAAGATGCCCACTGTTAAAAGCATCGGGTTATCCTCTGGCAGGAGAGGCAGGGAAAAGGGCTGAGAGAAGGGGGAAATTACCTATAGCTTGGCAAAAATGCACCTATGTTTCATGTACAAACAGCCCAATTTAAACACCTCTAATTAAATCAACTCCTCTAATAGAAAATGGGATTGAGAAAAATACATGCCCAAAAATCCTGGGGTTGTGGGCCAGGTATTCAAGGAGAGTTCCCCTTCCTTTTGGGAGAGTGAACCCATGTTAAGTAGCTAAGATGGCTAAGTAGCTCATACTAAGTTCTACAGTCAACTGGTTTTTTTTCTTTTAATGTGACTTACTGGTTTAAACCCTTTTTAAACCAGAGATAGCACGCGACAGTCTTGGTATGCCTGGAATGCACTACCTGACTCTCTTGTTACATCCTCAAATCCCCATAGATCTAACCTTAAACTATCTACCGTGGACCTCACCCCATTCTAAGCGGTCTGTAAGTGGGCGTGCATAAGTGCACCAGCATGCCTACCATCCCTGTCCTATTGTCCCCATTTATTTGTACCCTGTTTCCCCGAAAATAAGTCACCCCCGAAAGTAAGACATAGGAGAGGTTTCATAGAATTGCCTAATATAAGACGTAGGAGACGTTCTGTTTCGCAGCATTCCAGAACAGAACATATATAACATATGTTTGAAGAAAGTATAATTGTTGTACATGGAAATAATGGTACGGTAGTAGTAAGAAATTCTTGATAGGATTCAGTTTGTCTGGTTATGCTGGTTTGTGATGACAACTACTGTACAGTATATAATGAATGTTCTTTTTTTGTTGTTCAGCAATAAATGTGAATTCTTCTTCACTGAAAAAAAAATAAGACATCTCCTGAAAATAAGACGTAGCACATCTTTGGGAGCAAAAATTAATATAAGACGCTGTCTTATTTTCGGGGAAACAGGGTACTCATTTTCTGTGTTCATGTCCATGTATAAACTTATATCTGTTATCTTGTATATCTTTGACAAACTAACTAACTAACTGAATAAAATATCTAAGAATAGTCCTCGCAAGGCTAAATATACTACACTCAACCAGCATTTCTGCTAGGACTAAGGACTTGTTTACTTACTTACTCACTTACTTACTCACTCACTTACTTACTTACTTATTTTTTATGCCGTCCACTCCCGAAGGACTCTGGGTGGCTTACAACAATAAAAATAATATTTAAATTCCATAATTAGAATCATACCATGTCATACAATCTCACTATGGCCAGAAATAAAGTGGCATCAATTGCTCACAGTCTCCAGGCCTGCCAGCAAAGCCAGGTTTTCAAGGCTTTTCGGAAAGCCAGTAGGGTGGGAGCAGTATGGATCTTGGTGGGTAGATGGTTCCAGAGAGCCGGTGCCACCACAGAGAAGGCCCTTCCCCACGGCCCTACCAGCCAACATTGCTTAGTCGACGGGACCCAAAGAAAGCCAACCCTGTGGGCTCTAATTGGTCACCGGGAGCTAAGGATTAAGACTAATCCTTTCTTTCTGTTTACTGTGCTTTGCTTAAACCAACATTTGCATTTGTATCCCAGGAGCAAGGTGGGTGTGGACAATGATGAAGTATTAAAACAGCACTTCCTTGATAGTAAAACAATCTTAACAATTTTACATGGATGGGGTTTATGTCAGCGTTAAAACAGTAACAATTCTAATCTATTCATTCATGCTCAAGAGGGAGGACTACTTAGCAAGACAATCAATAGATGGACATTAGCATTGGAAATGTACTAAAGTTGTAATACCAACACAGTGCAGCTCCCAAGCCACCTCACATGACTGGAAAAGACCAGTACTCTAATAGCAGTGCACTTACAAAACATGTTTGAGTAGAACAGGATCACTTCCATCACACTGCGTGCATAAGCATACCATTGTGCCTACCGTCCCTGTCCTATTGTCTTCTTTTATCATTATTTACTACTTATGTTATGCTTATACAAACTACAATCCTATACTTGTTCGACAAAATAAATAAATAAATAAATAATAAAAATAAAATAAAGTATATAAATACTGATCATGAAAAGATTCTCTAATAATTGTTGCCTATTTCCATACCAAGCAACCGATGGTCCCATGCTAACAACGGTAAGTCAATAAGGAAGTGAACTCTGGAATTGTTCTTATACTTTGAAAGCATCTTGTAGACAAAAGAAAGGGCAGGGCAGATGCACTTTTATGCCTTTTTCCAATAAAGAACATTTAATTGGACGGTGTAAGCTCTTCAAATATATAGTTGTGTACTTTCACAGGCAAGGCTGGTTTCATAGGAGAAACTATACATGCTGAGCATAACACTGATGCTACTTTGTTAGGGTCAACCGAGGGTGAAAATCCTACTTCCGGTAATGCCCACAAGAAGTATTTTATTCATTTGTTTGTTTGTTTTGTCGAGTACGTATTGGTAGTATACAAAGATATAATAATATTTATATTCATGATACTAGTAAAAGAGAAACATTAGGAGAGGGGATGGAAGGCACTCTGGTGTACTTATGCACGCCCCTTACTGACCTCTTAGGAATCAGGAGAGTGGATAGTCTAAGAGTAAAGTTTTGGGGTTAGGTGATGATACTACAGGGACTAGTAGTGAGTTCCATGTATCAACTAATCGGTTACCAAAGTCGTATTTCCAGCAGTCGAGTTTAGAAAGGTTTGCTTTAAGTTTGTATCTGTTATGTGCTCAAGTGCTTTTGTGATTGAAGCTGAAGTAGCTGTTGACAGGAAGGACATTGTAGCAGATGATTTTATGGGCTATGCTTAGGTCGTGTTTTAGATGACGTAGTTCTAAGTTTTCTAAACCTAGGATTGTATGTCTAGTTGCATAGGGTATTCTGTTGCGAGAAGAGCAATGGAGGGCTCTTCTAGTAAAGTATCTGTGGACATTTTCTAGAGTATTTATGTTTAAAATGTGGTGTTTTCTTCCATATTCCCCCCCTCCTGGCAATGCTTTACAATCTTCTACCAACTGTGTAGTTTGATGCCGCTATGGATTGATAATAAAGTTGGAGAGAAAAATCCCCTCTTCTTCATTCACCAAATCACCTATTCTTCTGCAATGAAGCTGTATCTACTCACATTATAAGCTTGTTAGGAAAGAGAACTGTGCTGTGCTGGCAACCCAAAATGGAACTAAACAGTGTTGCTTGTTTTAAAGAGCAATGCTACATGATGATCCTGAGTTGGCCTAGGCAAAAATTCCCAGGAATGTTGCTAATTCAATGAAGAGCCATGAAGCAGTCATTAGTGGAAGAACTGGAAAACCCACCCAAGATTTCATGATGGGACAATGCTACTCAGTGCCAAAGGCTCTAAGAAGAAAAGAGAAAGGAAGACCAGGTTCTACCAGCCAAAAAGTGTTGTTCCGGCTATACAAACACACAAACACACATACACATATATATCCTTATCTCTAAATAGAAATGTTAGAACCTTTTTAGTCAACAGAATCCATATGTGTTGTATCCTTGTAAATAGTTGGTTCCGTGTGGAAACGCTGTCTGAGCGAGAATCAGGAAGTCGCTCCTGATTGGCTCAGACGCGGCTGCTCTCTCTCTGGCGGGAACCGCAAATATATAAAAGGAGCGGTTTCTCCCAGGTAGAGCAGACGGTATCCGCTGAGTGTCACTTACCTTTAAGAGCTGAATAAAGGAACCATCTTTCACCTAGCCCTGTCTCTGGGTTTACTTCAATACGCATACAAGCAGGGGGAAAAACTATGCTACAAACTGTTCAGTAGAGGGAAATGGAATTTTTCAAAGAATTTTCCACTTAAACCACAGTAAGTCGTTAAGGGAGAATGGAAAGTAGCGACCAGTGTAAATATAAATCTTTCCAAAAAAATACACCTGCAAAAATGAAAGCAAATGCTATTTGATATTTTAATGAAAGGGAAAAATCACAAGAGATGCTTTGCATTGCGTCTTGCATCTAAACTCATGAATTCATAAAAGCCTGTGAAAGAGGGATTAGTAAAATTTAGCAGGTCTGGGACACAAATCATATCATTCAAAGGGCTGAATTATTGTAGGATCTTAAAATCATTTGAGCCAAAGTCTTTATTTTGCATTCGGTTTTTCATACAATCATATATCATCCTTTATTTGCAAAGCTGATATGTGACTCTAGGCATAGTACTATACAGCTTGCCAACTGGGTAAGTGCTGCTAGTTGAGGACTAGATCCAGATACGCTGTTTGGCCTCTAGAAGTGATTGCAATTAATTTCACTGGGTCTCCACCTGACTGTAAAACCAGAATCCAACTCATGCTATCAGCAGAATCTCTCCATGTTTGCTACTTTCAGCTGGCTTTTAAAAGGCTATTTAAATAGCTTTTAAAAATGCTATTTAAAATGAACAGTAAAAGACTGAGTGTTAATATAATAAATACGACATTGAGAAATTCCCATTCTGTAATTCTGCACAATCGCTGGTTTCCAGCTGGAAAAAAGGTTTATAGTTCACATAGTTCGTTTTTCTTACAAATCTGTGCTTGTCTTTGTCGTCAGAGGAGTTACCATTTCCTATTGGGGGGAAAAACCAAAAGTCAACATTTTATATTATATTCTTTGCCTGTTTAGATTTTTTCCCTTCATTTTGCAAGATCCTGCAGCCAGGGTGTGTGTTTGCATGCTCATTTTATCTCATCAAGCACAATCTATAAAGAAACTCTACCAGCTTTGCAAAATAAGACACAGTTAATTTAAATAGCAAACTATCCTTCAATCAGTCTCAAAATCAATTTCTATAGGGAAAGAAAGGTTGTGATTCTAAAACTTTTCAACTCAAAAAAACTGCACACAGGTTACTATCCTTGATTTTAAATTATATTCAAATATTTAAATTATGTTATAAATTTATAAATTATATTTAAATATTTAGAAACATAGAAGATTGACGGCAGAAAAAGACCTCATGGTCCATGTAGTCTGCTCTTGTACTATTTCCTACATTTTATCTAAGGATGGATATATGTTTATCTCAGGCATGTTTAAATTCAGTTACTGTGGATTTGCCAACCACGGCTGCTGGAAGTTTGTTCCAAGCATCTACTACTCTTTCAGTAAAACAATATTTTCTCATGTTGCTTCTGATCTTTCCCCCAACTCACCTCAGATTGTGCCCCCTTGTTCTTGTGTTCACTTTCCTATTAAAAACACTTCCCTCCCGGACCTTATTTAACCCTTTAACATATTTAAATGTTTCGATCATGTCCCCCCTTTCCCTTCTGTCCTCCAGACTATACAGATTGTGTTCATTAAGTCTTTCCTGATACGTTTTATGCTTAAGAACTTCCACCATTCTTGTAGCCCGTCTTTGGACCCGTTCAATTTTGTCAATATCTTTTTGTAGGTGAGGTCTCCAGAACTGAACACAGTATTTCAAATGTGGTCTCACCAGCGCTCTATACAGTGGGATCACCATCTCCCTCTTCCTGCTTGTTATACCTCTAGCTATGCAGCCAAGCATTCTACTTGCTTTCCCTACTTCCTGACCGCAGTAAATTATTTAAATTATATTTAAATATAAAGGTGCTATAATTCATTCAAGATTATAGAGAAAGCTACCAAGTGTATGTGCTTGGGACTGAAATAAGACTTTAAAATGTTAGAAGCTGTTACCTGGCCTGGGTCATAAGCAGCATTGATGCACGTTTCATCTTCAACAAAGCTGTCAGATTGGTTATCCTTCTGGTAGATGGCCAATGTTTTATCAGATTCCGTACTGGATGCCCTTTGAGAAAGAGAGACAGAATTCTAATGTGTACAACAGTTTAAATGCCAGGTTGTTTTTCAGAGTTGTAATTTTACATTAGCATTAGTCCCATTACCACATTTCCAATATCATGTTGGCAACTGCCTCATAAAGACCATAGTTGTTGTTTATTTCAAGATACCTTCATAGTCCTACACATAGGTCAATATTCCATGAACTACAATGTGTTCAACAGCAAAAATAACCAAAGATCAAGAACAGCGAAACACACAGTTGAGGCATACCAACATAGGCAACACCTCCTGTATAAACAGAGGCACAGAATCAAGATCAGTACTGTTTTATAAAAACCCTAGTAAGATCACAGCTGGAATATTGCAACCGATTTTGGTCACCATACTACAAAAAAGATGTTGAGACTTCGGAGAAAGTTCAGAGAAGAGCAACTAAGATGAGACTAAATCTCATGTCATCTGGAGACTAAAACATAGGAAGAACAACTTCAGGATTTGGGTTTGGT
>NW_027248669.1:0-45860 GCF_031021105.1 Erythrolamprus reginae | reverse complement strand
TCATCTATCTACCTACCTATCTATTTATCTATCTATCTATCTCATCTACCTACCTACCTACCTATCTATCTATCTCATCTACCTACCTACCTACCTACCTATCTCATCTATCTACCTACCTACCTATCTATTTATCTATCTATCTATCTCATCTACCTACCTACCTACCTATCTATCTATCTCATCTACCTACCTACCTATCTATCTATCTCATCTTACTGCCTACCTACCTACCTATCTATCTATCTCATCTACCTACCTACCTACCTACCTATCTCATCTATCTACCTACCTACCTACCTACCTACCTATCTATCTATCTATCTATCTATCTATCTATCTATCTATCTATCTATCTATCTATCTATCTAATCTATGAAGTCCTATTCTTTCCAACCCTTCCTGCTCAGTGCCCCTCCTGCCTCTCTCCGCCCCCCACCGGGTTCTCAACCCTCCTGTCCTGCAGGGCAAAGTTGCCCATTGGTTGCCTAGACCCAGAGCTTGGAGAAACTGACCGGGTCGGAATGTCAGCTGGCGCATTTGCATACCGGAACCCCACCTCTGTTTGTGATCTTCTCAGGGTGGCCCCCGCTCGACGGGCCCTGCTGGGGGCAGCCTGGCCATGTTGGCCAGTGCATCAAGAGACCATGCCCCATAGCTTTTGGCATTGCCACTGTCACTTCTGTGTCCCCCACAGGCGCGCCAGCAGCAACATTAGTGCGGCCAGCGAGGGCTGTTCGGACGATTGGCACTTCAGTGGCAGCGTAAGTATCGCCAACGGCCAGCGTGCGGCGGCCGGCGAGAAAGCTAACACAACCCCAATAGTTGGAACAAAGATAGTTATCTAGTGGCTCCAAGCCTGGGTCTTCAAACCTTGCAGAAGGTGAGGAGGGTGGGGGAAGTACGAATATTTGGGGGCGGCCACAGAGAAGGCTCTTCCCCTAGGCCCCACCAAGCGACATTGTCTAGTTGCCGGGACCTGAAGAAGGCCGACTCTGTGGGGCCTGACCGGTTGCTTGGACTCGTGTGGCAAAAGGTGGTCACTTCAAGGACATAAGAACCTAGGAAGAGCCCTGCTGAATCAGGCCGAAGCCCATCGAGTCCAGCATTCTGTGTCCCACAGCAGTCCACCAATTGTCCATGGGGATCTTGAGCAGAAAGAGAAGGCAAAACCCTCCCTTTCCCTTGACCCCCAACAAATGGGACCCAAGGGAACCCTGCCTGCTTCAAGCAACATAGAGGCGGCACTTGGACATCCATTTCAATCACCACCTATGATACACTTGGCATCCATGAATCTGTCTAATCCTGCCTTGAAGCTATCCAGGCTGACAGCTGTCAAGACCTCTTCTGGAAGGGAATCCCATCAACCAAGGACCCTCTGGGTGAAGAAATATCTCCCTTTATTTGTCGTTTTCTTACCTGTGACCTTTAGGGAAGGCCCCCTTGTCCTAGTATTGTGTGAGAGAGAAAAGAATTTTCCTCTATCCACCTTTTCTATCCCATGCAGGATTTTATACCCTTCAATCAAGTCACCCCTTAAACGCCGTCTTTCAAGGCTGCAGAGACCAAGGCGTTGCAACCTGGTATCATAAGGGAGGGGGCTCCATTTCCTTGATCATACGTGTTGCCCCTTTTTTGCCCCTTTTCCAGTTCCATTATGTCCTTCTTGAGGTGCGGCGACCAAGTAATCTGCCCCCATGCCATGTAGGGCTTTATAGGTCATAACCAACACGGAAACCAATCGGCAGCCAATGCAGGCCGCAGAGTGTTGGATAAACGTGGGCGTATCTCCTACATCAGTGATGGCGAACCTATGGCATGGGTACCACAGGCGGCAACCGGAACCATATCTGGTGGTACACGAGCTGTTGCCCTAGGCTCAGCTCCAACATGCATGTGTGTGCCAGCCAGCTGATTTTTGGCTCGCAGAGGCTCTAGTAGGGCTTTTTTGGCTTCCAGAGAGCCTCCAAGGGGATGAGGGAGGGCATTTCTACCCTTCCTGGGTTCCAGGGAAGCCTTTGGAGCCTGGGGAGGGCAAAACACAAGCCTACTGGGCCCACCAGAAGAATGGAATGGAGTGGAGTGGAGTGGAGTGGAGTAGAGTAGAGTAGAACAGAACAGAATAGAATAGAATAGAATAGAATTTTATTGGCCAAGTGTGATTGGACGCACAAGGAATTTGTCTTGGTGCAGATGCTCTCAGCGTACATAAAAAAAAAAGAGACATTTGTCAAGAATCATGTGGTACAACACTTAACGATGGTCATAGGGGTCAAATAAGCAATGAAGAAACAATATTAATAAAAAATCTTAAGAATACAAGCAACCAGTTGCAGTCATACTAAGTGGGAGGAAAAGGTTGATAGGAATGATGAGAAAAACTAGTAGAAATAGAAGTGCAGATTTAGTAAAACGTCTGACAATGTTGAGGGAATTATTTATTTAGCAGAGTGATGGCGTTCGGGGAAAAACTGTTCTTGTGTCTAGTTGTAATAGAACATATCAATGAAAGAATAGAAGGAGAGATATAGGAATAGAAGAAAGGTATAGGAGATATAGGAGAGCAATAGGACGGGACGGAAGGCACTCTAGTGCACTTATTATACACACCCCTTACTGACCTCTTAGGAATCTGGATAGGTCAACCGTGGATAGTCTAAGGGTAAAGTCTTGGGGGTTTGGGGATGACACTACAGAGTCCGGCAATGAGTTCCACACTTCGACAACTCAGTTACTGAAGTTGTATTTTTTACAGTCAAGTTTGGAGCGGTTAATATTAAGTTTAAATCTGTTGTGTGCTCTTGTGTTGTTGTGGTTGAAGCTGAAGTAGTCGCCGACAGGCAGGACGTTGCAGCATATGATCTTGTGGGCAATACTTAGATCGTGTTTAAGGCGTCTTAGTTCTAGGCTTTCTAGGCTCAGGATTGAAAGTCTAGTCTCGTAGGGGATTCTGTTTCGAGTGAAGGAGTGAAGGGCTCTTCTGGTGAGTCTTGTTTTGTCTTGGTGTGCAGGGCTCTGTAGTGACGTTTTGAGGGTAGGAGTTGAAACAGTTTGTGTCCAGGATGCGAGGGGTCAGTCAATATTTTCACGGCCCTCTTTTTGACTCAGTCCTCAATGAAAGGCAGGTTGGCAGCCATTGTTTTTTCTGCGGTTCTGATTCTCCTCTGAAGTCTGTGTCGGTCCTGTTGGGTTGCAGCACCAAACCAGACAGTTATAGAGGTGCAGATGACAGACTCAATGATTCCTCTGTAGAACTGGACCAGCAACTCCTTGGGAGTTGGGAGACAGGGCATTTCTGGTTTGCAGAGGGCTGCTGGGGGGGGGGGGCTGTTTTCGCCCTCCCCAGGCATTGAATTATGGGTGTGGACACTCATTGCACGCACGATAGCTCTTTCTGCATCTGAGGGATAAAAGGTTCACCATCACTGTCCTAGATGGACCGGGCTGGATCTCTGCCTCTGGTACCGAGCCTTCAGCAGACTCCAGGCCTGGCCCACATTCAGTTCAATTTATTAGATTTGTATGCCGCCCCACTCCGAAGACTCGGGGAGGCTCACAACAACAATAAAAACAATATTCTAGCGAAAACAAATCTAATATTAAAAGGCGCATAAAAACCCTATCATATTTAAAACACATACATACCCAAACATAAATATTTTTTTAAAGCCTGGCGGAAAGGTGTCTCAACTCCCCCATGCCTGGTGGTATAGATGGATCTTGAGTAATTTATGAAAGACGAGGGCGGGGACAGTTCTAATCTCTGGCGGGAGTTGATTCCAGAGGACCGGGGCCGCCACAGAGAAGGCTCTTCCCCTGGGGCCCGCCAAACGACATTGTTTAGTCGACGGGACCCGGAGAAGGGACCTTATCGGTCATTGGGTTTCGTGCGGTAGCAGGCAGTTCCGGAGGTACTCTGGTCCAATGCCATGTAGGCCTTTGTTGTGAGCCGCCCCGAGTCTGCGGAGAGGGGCGGCATACAAATCTAAATAAACATAAATAAACAAACATATTATTTATTATTATTATTTATTGGATTTGTATGCCGCCCTTCTCCGCAGACTCGGGGTGGCTAACAACAGCAGTAAAACAGTACAACAAAATCCAATACTAAAAAACAGTTAAAAACCCATTATAGTAGTCGAGGTTCGACTACTGTAATGCTCTCTACATGGGGCTACCTTTGAAAAGTGTTCGGAAACTTCAGATCGTGCAAAATGCAGCTGCGAGAGCAGTCATGGGCTTACCCAGGTATGCCCATGTTTCTCCATCACTCCGCAGTCTGCATTGGCTGCCGATCAGTTTCCGGTCACAATTCAAAGTGTTGGTTATGACCTTTAAAGCCCTTCATGGCACGGGACCAGAATATCTCCGAGACCGCCTCCTGCCGCACGAATCCCAGCGACCGATTAGGTCCCACAGAGTGGGCCTTCTCCGGGTCCCGTCAACTAAGCAATGTCGGTTGGCGGGCCCCAGGGGAAGAGCCTTCTCTGTGGCGGCACCGGCCCTCTGGAACCAACTCCCCCCCGGAGATTAGAACTGCCCCTACTCTTCCTGCCTTCCGTAAACTTCTTAAAACTCACCTTTGCCGTCAGGCATGGGGGAATTGAAACATCTCCCCCTGGGCATGTTTAATTTATATATGGTATGCTTGTGTGTGTATCTGTTAGTATGTGGGATTTTTTTAAATCTTTAAAATTTTAAATTGTTTGATTACTTATGATTTGTTTCTACATGTTGTGAGCCGCCCCGAGTCTTCGGAGAGGGGCGGCATACAAATCCAAGTTATAATAATAATAATAATAATTATAATAATTATTATTATTATTATTATTATTATTATTATTATTATATAAAAACCAATCATACATACAAACATCCCATGCATAAAATTGTAAAGGCCTAGGGGTAAAGTGGATCTTAGTTCCCCCATGCCTGGCGGCAGAGGTGGGTTTTAAGCAGCTTACGAAAGGCGAGGAGGGTGGGGGCAATTCTAATCTCTGGGGGGAGTTGGTTCCAAAGGGTCGGGGCCACCACAGAGAAGGCTCTTCCTCTGGGTCCCGCCAAGCGGCATTGGTTGACGGGACCCGGAGAAGACCCACTCTGTGGGACCTAACTGGTCACTGGGATTCGTGCGGCAGAAGGCGGGTTCTGAGATAAACTGGTCCAGTGCCATGAAGGGCTTTAAAGGTCATAACCAACACTTTGAATTGTGACCGGAAACTGACCCTTAGCTGTCTGCCTCTGCGGCCAGTTTTGCAAGCTGCCTAACCACGGCAATGGTTCCTGACCTTGCATTCGATCCCTTCCAGACATTGGACGCCGCCACGCACACTGCCCTTCGTTCGTCAAGCAAGCATGGATCGCTCCAGAAGCAGAGGCGCACTCACATCCCAGACAAGCCCAACTACAGCCTTAACCTCTGGAGCATCATGAAGAATTGCATCGGGAAAGAACTCTCCAAGATCCCCATGCCGGTAAGGGCTCCGTCCTTCCACCCCCCTTCGATGCGCGGGGAGATTTCTTTCCCCCTGTGGGCCTTGAGCTTTGGCACGTGGCCGGTCTCCACCTGAAGGCGAGAATGGTGAACGGACAAGAAAGGCAACACGGAACCGTCTCCTGCCGCATAGGGTGGGCCTTCTCCAGGTCCAGTCTAAGTAAGCAATGCAGGTTGGCGGGGTGACGGAAGAAGGTAGGTAGGTAGGGGAATTGGTTGGATAGATAGATAGATAGACAGACAGACAGACAGACAGACAGGGTAGGGTAGGTAGGTAGCTAGAGAGAGACAGATGGACGGATAAGGTAGGGTAGGTAGGTAGATAAATAGATAGGTAGGTAGGTAGGTAGGTAGAGAGAGGGACTGACAGACAGACAGGTAGGGTAGGTAGGTAACAGATGATAGAGAGAGAGACAGACAGGGTAGGTAGGTAGGTAGCTAGAGAGAGACAGACAGATGGACGGATAAGGTAGGGTAGGTAGGTAGATAAATAGGTAGGTAGGTAGGTAGGTAGAGAGAGAGAGACTGATAGACAGACAAACAGACAGGGTAGGTAGGTAGGTAGGTAGGTAGGTAGGTAGATAGATAGTTGGCACATAAGTAGGTAAATAGATAGGTAGGTAGGTAGGTAGGTAGGTAGGTAGAGAGAGGGACTGACAGACAGACAGGTAGGGTAGGTAGGTAACAGATGATAGAGAGAGAGACAGACAGACAGGGTAGGTAGGTAGGTAGCTAGAGAGAGACAGACAGATGGACGGATAAGGTAGGGTAGGTAGGTAGATAAATAGGTAGGTAGGTAGGTAGAGAGAGAGAGAGAGAGAGACTGATAGACAGACAAACAGACAGGGTAGGTAGGTAGGTAGATAGATAGATAGTTGGCACATAAGTAGGTAAATAGATAGGTAGGTAGGTAGGTAGGTAGAGAGAGGGACTGACAGACAGACAGGTAGGGTAGGTAGGTAACAGATGATAGAGAGAGAGACAGACAGACAGGGTAGGTAGGTAGGTAGCTAGAGAGAGACAGACAGATGGACGGATAAGGTAGGGTAGGTAGGTAGATAAATAGGTAGGTAGGTAGGTAGGTAGAGAGAGAGAGAGAGACTGATAGACAGACAAACAGACAGGGTAGGTAGGTAGGTAGATAGATAGATAGTTGGCACATAAGTAGGTAAATAGATAGGTAGGTAGGTAGCTAGAGAGAGAGATAGAGAGACCGGTAGGGTAGGGTAGGTAGGTAGGTAGATAGATGATAGGTAGGTAAGGTAGGTAGGTAGGTAGGTAGGTAGATAGATAGATAGATAGATAGATAGATAGATAGATAGATAGATAGATAGATAGATAGATATAAATATTTGGTAGGTAGGTAGGTAGGTAGGTAGATAAATAGGTAGGTAGGTAGCTAGAGAGAGAGACAGACAGACAGACGGATAGGGTAGGTAGGTAGGTAGATAGATAGGAGATAGAAAGATGGATGGACGGATGATAGGTAGGTAGCTAGGTAGATAGCTACTTCCCTTTTTCAAAACACCAAAAACACCCAGCCAATCGACTCTAAAAACAGAACTCTGTTTTTTCAAGAGGGTTTTTTTTTATCCCAAGATATTGCGTTCCATAAATAACCCTCCCCAATCCAATATCTTCGCTTTGACAGCCCGGTAAAACTTCAGCAAGGCAGCTGCCAAAGCGAAACGTTATAAATCTGCCAGTGCGACGCCTGTGGCAGCCTCCCGATTAAAGGAGCCACGCTGGGAAGTATTGGAAACCGTAATGGCCCTTTTGACGCGACATTAAATCTTTCTGGCCCTCCGCGGGACTGTTTGTGCCGACTGTCGGCACACTCGGGTGCGTTTGGGCCAGCGAATTTATTTCCGGAGCTTGTGCTTCCTCCGACTTCCTCGAGTGACCTTGTGGATCCTCAGAATCCAGTTGTGACCAGCGGCTGTTTTTTTCATCCGCCCCATTGGATATTTTATCCCTATTTTTGTTTTGTAATAGAAAATGTTTATTTACAAATGCGTATCACAAACAAAAGAACATTTAAAAAACAGTGGACGTGACGTGACAAGTCAGTTTACGTCTCTCGTGATATTCATTCCTGATTGATTGATTAATTAATTAATTAATTAATGATTAATGGCTGTGAAAATATTGACTGACCCCCTCGCATCCTGGACGTAAACTGTTTCAACTCCTACCTCAAAACGTCGCTACAGAGTACTGCACACCAAGACAACTACACCCAAGAAGTTTTTCCCCCTAACGCCATCACTCTGCTAAACAAATAATTCCAGGGTAATAATTCTCAACTCTAGGGGGCGGTATTCAGCCCTGTTTTTTAGCCAAACGAGCCGGCGTTGTCCGAAAGACGCTTCTGTGCTTCGCATTTTATAATGCCCTGGTCCAATCAGATTGCAGTTTACGCTCTATGACTCAGCATCCATTACTGTTTAACATGCCCACATCCTTCTTTTACAGTATAGGATAACATAATGGGATGTCACCCAGGATTGAACTACAGTGACACCTCTACCTACGAACGCCTCTACTTACGAACTTTTCTAAATAAGAAACGGGTGTTCAAGATTTTTTTTGCCTCTTCTCAAGAACCATTTTCCACTTACAAACCCAAGCCTCCGAAACTGTAACCGGAAAAGGCAGAGAGAAGCCTCCGTGGGGCCTCTCTAGGAATCTCCTGGGAGGAAACAGGGCCGTAAAAGGCAGAGAGAAGCCTCCGTGGGACCTCTCTAGGAATATCCCGGGAGGAAACAGGGCCGGAGAAGGCGGGGAGAAGCCTCCATGGGGCCCCTCTAGGAATCTCCTGGGAGGAGACAGGGCTGGAAAAGGCGGGGAGAAGCCTCCGTGGGGCCTCTCTAGGAATCTCCTGGGAGGAGACAGGGCTGGAAAAGGCGGGGAGAAGCCTCCGTGGGGCCTCTCTAGGAATCTCCTGGGAGGAGACAGGGCTGGAAAAGGTGGGGAGAAGCCTCCGTGGGGCCTCTCTAGGAATCTCCTGGGAGGAAACAGGGCCTTCACCCTCCCTGTGGTTTCCCCAATCGCACACATTATTTGCTTTTACATTGATTCCAATGGGGAAAATTGCTTCTTCTTACAAATTTTCTACTTAAGAACCTGGTCATGGAACGAATTAAGTTCGTAAGTAGAGGTCCCACTATAATCCTTGACATTCCTTCCCAGGACTGGAAACCCACCCCCCATTAACCCTCCTTTCCTGCCCTCCCCCCCCCCCCTCTTCCCTACAGATCAACTTCAATGAGCCCCTCTCGATGCTGCAGAGGCTGACAGAGGACCTGGAGTACCACGAGCTGCTGGACCGAGCGGTCAGGTGCGAGAACGCCATCGAGCAGATGTGCTTTGTGGCCGCCTTCTCAGTGTCTTCCTACTCGACCACCGTCCAACGGACCGCCAAGCCCTTCAACCCCCTCCTGGGCGAGACCTTTGAATTGGACCGCCTGGAAGACCTCGGCTTCCGCTCGATCTGCGAGCAGGTGAGCTGAACGCCTGCGGGGGGGGGGGGGGAGATAAGGGGTCAGGGGAAAGGGAAGGCCAGGTGTGGTAGGGCCAGGTGTGGTAGAGTCATAAGCCAAGGACTACTCATACTGGAATTCTTCTTTACCTCTTTACTTACCCTCTCAGTCATCTCAATAATAATAATAATAATTTATTAGATTTGTATGCCGCCCCTCTCCGAAGACTCGGGGCGGCTCACAACAACGATAAAAACAATATTACACTGGCACAAATCTAATATTAAAAAAAACCCTAAAAACCCTATCATAATTAAAAACCAAACAGCACATACATACCAAACATAAATTATAATAAGCCTGGGGTAAAGGTGTCTCAAATCCCCCATGCCTGGCGGTATAGGTGGGTCTTAAGTAGTTTACGGAAGACAAGGAGGGTGGGAGCAGTTCTAATCTCCGGGGGGAGTTGATTCCAGAGGGCCGGGGCTGCCACAGAGAAGGCTCTTCCCCTGGGGCCCGCCAACCGACATTGTTTAGTCGATGGGACCTGGAGAAGGCCAACTCTGTGGGACCTTATCGGCCGCTGGGATTCGTGCGGTAGCAGGCGGTTCCGGAGGTACTCCGGTCCAATGCCATGTAGGGCTTTAAAGGTCATGACCAACACTTTGAATTGTGACCGGAAACAATAAATCTTGCTAAAGAGAATCACCTACAGTTTTAGGTAGTGGATGCCATCCAGGTGTGTTTCTCCTCTCCAGGTGAGCCACCACCCACCAGCAGCTGCTCACCACGTGTACTCCCGGCGAGGCTGGACGCTGCGGCAGGAGATCACCATTGCCAGCAAGTTCCGTGGCAAATACCTTTCCATCATGCCACTGGGTGAGTAAACGGAGTGGGGCGGTGGCCTAGAGGCGGAGCTCTCGCCTCGCAATCGGGAGGCTGTGAATTCGATTCTTGGTAGAGGCAGATATTTCTTTCTCTCTGGGCATGCTCAGAATATATCTGCTGAACGAAACTCCGTAGCGGGGACAGGGAGGGTATCCAGCCATTAAAAACACCCCATTCACACTCCACTCACTAGCACAGTCATCCCCATCTTCAAAAAGAAAGATCCCAGTCTAGTAGGAAATTATAGGAGTCTACGGAGAGGGGCGGAATACAAATCTAATAAATGAATGAATGAATGAATGAATGAATAAATAAATAAATAAATACCAATTTCCCTATGCTGCGTCACGTGCAAAATCATGGAACCAATCATAAACTAATCCATTACTCTCCCTCTAGAAACTGACAACCTACTCTCTAAAAAAAAAACAATTTGGTTTCAGAAAAAAATATATCCTGTAACCTGCCCCTCCTACACTTCAAAAACATATGGACTACACATCTCGATCAGGGCAAATCAATAGATGCAATTTACAGAGACTTCTGTAAAGCCTCCGACTCAGTGGTTCACGATAAATGACTTCTGAAAACCGAACTCCTGCGACATTTCTGGACTGGATAACTGCATTCTTGTCAAACAGACAACACGTGATCAAAATAGGGAGCGCCTTATCTAATCCCGTTTCATTCCCTATCACATCTTTTATCTGTTAATCTGTTTGTGCAATTCGAATCAGCAAAAAGCCCATTAGGATTAACCAGCGATAACCCTTCCTCTCTGTGTATAGAAATCTATATTTATATATTTAACCGTAGGTTAAAATTTTTCTCCCGTTCCACTCAGGCACCATCCATCTCGAATTCCACTCCAGCGGCAACCACTACATCTGGCAAAAAGTCACGTCCACAGTCCACAATATTATCGTAGGGAAACTCTGGATTGACCAGGTAAGGACGGGCCCCATCCTGCAGCGTTGTTCAAATAATTCCCCAAACAAGGAGACACAAATGCTTATGGGTGTGGTTATTTATTTATTTATATCTATCTATCTATCTATCTATCTATCTATCTATCTATCTATCTTATCTATGTATGTATCTATCTTATCTATCTATCTATCTATCTTATCTATCTATATTATCTATCTATCTATCTATCTATCTATCTATCTATCTATCTATATTATCTATCTATCTATCTTATCTATCTATCTATCTATCTTATCTATCTATCTATCTTATCTATCTATTTATCTTATCTATCTATCTATCTATCTATATTATCTATCTATCTATCTTATCTATCTTATCTATCTATCTTATCTATGTATCTATCTATCTTATCTATCTATCTATCCATCTTATCTATCTATCTTATCTATCTGTCTGTCTGTCTGTCTGTCTGTCTGTCTGTCTATCTTATCTATCTATCTTATGTATCTATCTATCTTATCTATCTATTTATCTTATCTATCTTATCTATCTATTTATCTTATCTATCTATCTATATTATCTATCTATCTATCTATCTTATCTATCTTATCTATCTATCTTATCTATCTATCTATCTATCTTATCTATCTATCTATCTTATCTATCTATCTATCCATCTTATCTATCTATCTATCTAATCTATCTATCTTATCTATCTATCTATCTATCTTATCTATCTATCCATCTTATCTATCTATCTATCTTATCTGTCTGTCTGTCTGTCTATCTATTAACAAATAATTCCCTCAACACTGTCAGACTTTCTACTAAATCTGCACTTCTATTCTACTAGTTTTTCTCATCATTCCTATCACCCATTTCTTCCCCATGTTGACTGTAAGACTGTAACCTGTTGCTTATATCCTAAGATTTTGATTAATATTGCTTCTTCATTGCTTATTTGACCCCTTATGAGAATCATTAAGTGTCGTACCACATGATTCTTGACAAGTGTATATTTTTCTTTTATGTTCACCGAGAGCATCTCCACCAAGACAAATTCCTTGTGTGTCCAATCACACTTGTCCAATAAAATTCTATTCTATTCTATTTATTTATTTGGAGCATTGCATTTTAAATCTTTTTAAAAAATTGAATTGAAAGAAAAGAAATTCATTTTTCCTTGATTCTGGTTTTCTGTCGATGTGAATAATGGGGCAAATTCTCTTTCTTTTATCCAGTCCGGTGACATAGAAATCCTCAACCACAAATCAAAAGACAAATGCCACCTGAAGTTCACACCTTACAGCTACTTCTCCAGAGACGTCCCGCGGAAGGTAACTTTCAGATGCACAAAGTCCTTTTGCTTCAAAATGCACAACTAGGACAAATGCCTTGTCATTTAATTTAAGCGATTTGACTTCTATGCCGTTCAATCCCATGGGACTCGTTTTTTCTCTTGGATTGGCCTTTGTATGGGTCAGTTAAGGCAGGGGTCCCTAATTCCTGGTCCGTGGACTGCCACCGGCCCACGGCATGTGAGAAACTGAGCCATGCTACTTCTGCTGATTGCCAGCTGCCAGCAGTTTGGCAGATCGAATCCCAGTAGGCTCAAGGTTGACTCAGCCTTCCATCCTCGTAAGGTTGGTAAAATGAGGACCCAGATTTTTGGGGGCAATAGATGCTTACTCTCTGTATAAACCTCTTAGAGAGGGCTGTGAAAGCACTTCCTTCCTTCCCTCCATATATCCCCTTCCTTCCTTCCTTCCTTCTTTCCTTCTTACCTCCCTCCCTTCTTTCCTGGCTCAAGGTTGACTCAGCCTTCCATCCTTCTAAGGTAAACCACTTAGAGAAGGCTGTAAAGCACTGTGAAGCGTTATATAAGTCTAAGCGGTATTGCCCTTCCTTCCTTCCTTCCATCCAACCATCCCCTTCCTTCCTTCCTTCCTTCCATCCCCTTCCTTCCTTCCTTCCTTCTGTCCATCCATCCCCTTCCTTCCTTCCTTCCTTCCATCTATCCATTCTTCCTTCTTTACTTCCTCCCTCCCTCCTTTCCTTTCTTACTCAAGGTTGACTCAGCCTTCCATCCTTCCAAGGGAAACCACTTAGACAGGGCTGTAAAGCACCGTGAAGCAGTATATAAGTCTAAGCGGTATTGCCCTTCCTTCCTTCCTTCCATCCTTCCTTTCTCCCTCCCTCCCTCCTTCCCTCCTTCCTTCCTTCCATCCTTCCATCCATCATTCCTTCCTTCCACCCATCCTTCCTTCCTTTTTTCCATCCTTCCTTCCTTCCATCCTTCCTTCCTTCCTTCCTTCCTCAAGGTTGACTCAACCTTCCATCCTTGCAAGGTTGGCAAAATGAGGACCCAGGCTGTTGGGGGCAATATGCTTACTCTCTGTAAACCGCTTAGAGAGGGCTGTAAATAAGTCCAAATACTATTGCTATTGCTTGTAGACTTACCTGCAGAGTTGATTTCTACCCACTGGGGGGCTGACAGTCCTCCCCCCTCCCAACAAACCCCTTCCTTCTTCTGCTACTCTTCCCCAGGTGACGGGCGTGGTGATGGACGCCCACGGCAACGAGCGCTACGTCATGTCCGGCACATGGGACGAGAAGATGGAGTGTTCCAAGATCATAGAAGCCAGCCAAGGGAACTCCATTGCGGAAGGGAAGCTTCCGAGAACACTCTACCAGACATTGTCCCCCAAAGTGCTGTGGAGGAAATACCCACTCCCGTGAGTCCTCCCTACAGGCTTGGGGGCTTCAGGGTTGACCAACTATGGCAGGGATGGTGGCATGCAGAGCCATATCTGCTGGCACGCGAGCCGTTGCCCTAGCTCAACTCCATTGTGCGTGTGTGTGCCGGCCAGCTGGCTTTTGGCTCGCACAGAGGCTCTGGGAGGGCGTTTTTGGCTTCCAGAGAGCCTCCAGAGTGATGGTAGAGGGCGTTTTTACCGTCCCATGGCACCAGGGAAGCCTGGGGAGGGCGAAACACGAGTGTACTGGGCCCACCAGAAGTGGAGAAACAGTCCATTTCTGACCTCCAGAGGGCCTCTGGGGGCTGGGGGAATCTATTTCACCCTCCCCAGGCATTGAATTATCAGTGTGGGCACTCATGGATGTATGATAGCGCACCTGCATACTCTTTCGGCACCCAAGAAATGGTGGTTCGACGAATATCGATGACCAAATGATGCCCGTGCGCAAGAGAGCGCCTGGTGGTGCTACCCACCCATCTCACTAAAGGCCACTCCCGGTTCCTCCTTCCCCAGGGAGAACGCCGAAAACATGTACTTCTTCTCCAAATTGGCGCTGACCCTCAATGAGCCGGAAGACGGCGTTGCCCCCACCGACAGCCGCGTTAGGCCCGACCAGCGGCTGATGGAGAACGGCAAGTGGGACGAAGCCAACATGGAGAAACAGCGGCTGGAAGAGAAGCAACGGGCGGTGCGCCGGCACCGGGAAGTCGAAGCAGCTGGCGCGTTGGTGGAAGGTACCGGAAAGACACCCTTTTAGATCGGCAGGTCGGGGTTAAAAGGAAGCGGCCCTGGGATGTTTGCCAGTATTGGGTTCCTACCTGGACGCGGGGCTGGGGGACATTCCGGTAGCAAAAATGGAGCTGTGGCGGGCGGGCGTGTGCACCGGAGCAAGATTTGGCTTCTGTGCGTGCTGAGGAAGTAAATCTTGCCAGTAAACCTCCTCAGGTCCTGCCTGATTCTGAAGAGGAAGAGCGAGGTCCAGTGGGCCGGAGGGTTGCCGGGGGAAGCTGTGGCTGAGAGTGAGGCAGACAGTGACTGGGGAGAGCCTGAGGGGGCTGGTGTGACAATGGGAGATTGGTCTGTGTCAGAGAGTGAGGAAGACATGTTAGTGGAAAATAAGTGGATTAACCTATGCTATAGAAGAATGATTAGATTAGATTAGATTAGATTTATTGGATTTATATGCCGCCCCTCTCTGCAGACTCGGGGCGGCTCACAACAATGGCAAAAACAGTACATAGTAACAAATCTAATATTTAGTAATCTAAATTACAGTTTTAGGTTTAAAAAAATCATAAAAACAACACCAATATATATAAAAAACAAGCACAGAATCAAACTAACACCAAAACAACATGGGCAAGGGAGAGATGTTTCAGTTCCCCCATGCTTGACGGCAGAGGTGGGTTTTAAGGAGTTTACGAAAGGCAAGGAGGGTGAGGGCAATCCTAATCTCTGGGGGAAGCTGGTTCCAGAGGGTCAGAGCCACCACAGAGAAGGCTCTTCCCCTGGGTCCCGCCAGACGACATTGTTTAGTCGACATTACCCAGAGAAGACCCACTCTGTGGGACCTAACCGGTTGCTGGGATTCGTGCGGCAGAAGGCGGTCCCGAAGATATTCTGGTCCAGTGCCATGAAGGGCTTTATAGGTCGTAACCAACACTTTGAATTGTGACCGGAAACTGATCGGCAACCAATGCAGACTGCGGAGTGTTGGAGTAACATGGGCATACCTTGGGAAGCCCATGATTGCTCTCGCAGCTGCATTCTGCACGATCTGAAGTTTCCGACCGCTTTTCAAAGGTAGCCCCATGTAGAGAGCAGTACAGTAGTCAAATCTCAAGGTGATGAGGGCATGAGTGACTGTGAGCAGTGACTCCCGGTCCAAATAGGGCCGCTACTGGTGCACCAGGCGAACCTGGGCAAACGCCCCCCTCGCCACAGCTGAGAGATGGTTTTCTAATGTGAGCTGTGGCTAGAAGGTGAGAGGAGATCCAGTAATTTTTCTGGGTTCTTAAGTAGAAAATGGTTCTTAAGAAGAGGCAAAAGACCTTGAACACCTCGTTCTTATCTAGAAAAGTTCTTAATCCCAGTGACCGATTAGGTCCCACAGAGTGGGCCGCAACCGACCTGTGTCCCGTCAACAATGTCGGTTGGCGGGCCCTAGGGGAAGAGCCTTCTCTGTGGCGGCCCCGACTCTCTGGAACTAACTCCCCCCAGAGATTAGAACTGCCCCTACTCTCCCTGCATTCCGTAAACTTCTTAAAACCCACCTTTGCCGTCAGGCATGGGGGAACTGAAACATCTCCCCCGGGCATGTACAATTTATGTATGGTATGTTTGTGGGTGTGCTTGTTATTATATTGGGGTTCTTTTTAAACTTTTTTTAAATATTTAAATTTATTTGGATTTGTTACGATTTGTTTATGCCTTGTTGTGAGCCGCCCCGAGTCCGCGGAGAGGGGCGGCATACCAATCTAAATAATAAATAAAATAAATTAAGTAGAGGCATTCTTAGGTAGAGGTACCACTGGGTCCTGTTTGAGTGAAATAAAGAGTGAGTTTTATTACCAAGAAGTGATTTTCCGGGAATTGGAATTCATCGGAAGCCCCCGAGCAGAGTACTAACAGGGCTGTACCCCCCACGCCCCCACCCCGCTTCCTTTGCAGGCAAGGACTACAAAGGTTACATCCCGCTGTGGTTTGAGAGGAAGGTGGATCCGGTGACGGGGGAGCTGATGTGCGTCTACAAGGGCGGCTACTGGGAGAGCAAGCAGAAACAGAACTGGAGCCAGTGTCCTAGCATCTTCTGAGCTGGGCTCGTCGAGTGCCGGGTGAAGACCTCCGCAATCCGCGGCGGGACGGAAGGACCGGTCGCCGAGGAAGCGCCCTTCGGGGGTAGTAGTAGCCCCACGCGCCCCTTTCCCTCCCCGGCCGCCATTTCGGAGAATCGCGCAGAGATTCAAATAAACCCCGAATTGAAACAAAAAAACAAAACAAAAAGCAAAAAAAAAAAACAAAAACAAAGAGTAAGACGAGGCAAACCAAACGGGGATTTCCAAAAAAAAAAAAAAGAAGCTATTTTTATGCACTAATAAAATGGCGTATGATTTTTTTAAGTGACTTTTTTAAGCTTACCAATTAGGATTGAGACGGGAGGGATTTTTTTTCTTCTTCTCCTTTAAAAAAAAAACCCACCTGCCTCGGGGGTTGGCCGTCGGCTTCTCTTTTGAGGCCTCGGTTTCACTAACCCGGGCTCCGAGTTCCAAAGACGTAGCGGAAACGGTGAGCGTTTCAGGACTTTTGCCCCCTTCCCTCCCACCCCGATTTCTCATTTCTACGCGGGAATTCACCATACTTTTAATTTGCAGATAATCCAACACCACCACCCTCCTCAAGTTGCAGGCAGTTCCATCCACCCTCTTGTGAGAACCCTCAAAAATTTTCCGGGGGGGGGATGCCAGAGTTGGGGGACGGGAGGAAACCAGTTCTCTGGTTTGGAAACAGCTGGTCCTTCTTAGAATTAGCGTTTAGACTTATATACCGCTTCGTAGTTCTTTTACAGCCCTCTCTGAGCGGTTTATAGAGTCGGCATATATTGCCCCCAGCAACCTGGGTCCTCATTTGACCCACCTCGGAAGGACGGGAGGCTGAGTCAACCTTGAGCCTGGTGAGATTCGAACTGCCAAATTGCCGGAACCGCCAGTCAGAGGAAGTAAGCTGCAGTACCACCTTCTAACCACAGCTCTTATTTTGAAATTTGTCTTCCTCCTTTGCCCACTGCTAAGCATTTTTTGAAGCCCCCACCATGGAAATTGATTGCTTTTTTTGATTCCAAAAATGGATTTGAAATATTCTTTACGTTCCCAGGAAGGATTTTTCTCTCCTGTTTTACAAACGTTTGGAGAACAGGGAAGGTAGCCGGGCAGAATCAGGCCTCCTGGCTGCTTTCTCCTTTATGTGAGTATTCAAAATAATCGGTTGAATTGCAGCCGTTTTGGCCAGCATCCCTGCTGGCAGGGGGATTCCGGAGGGCTACAGCAGCCCCCTTTAATCCGAGGGCATTAGGTTCTTACTCCGACTGCGGTGCATTGAGACTCCTAGCACATTGCCGCCTGCCAGTGGGGTGGGTTCCACTTAAGCATCCTTAGTGGTTCGCATCACGCCTATGTTGGGGGATTTTTGCCAGCCGCGAGACCGGAGAACCGGTTTAGGGCCGCGTAGACAGTGAGCGGGTGCAAATTCCCGCTACCGGTAGGGGAGGACTGAAACCAAATCGGCAGCAAGCCACCACTGCGGCCTGTGCTATCTCTAACCAAACCCGGGCACCGGATCCGGTGTTTCTCAACCTCAACCGTGGCTAGCCCACGGAATTCCGGGAATTCTTCCCGTCTTTAAAGTTGTGGATTCGGGATTCTGTTCCCGGTGGTTCGTGTTTGATCCTTCCCTGGGGGCCAGCCTGCTTAGGGTCCCCCTAAAACATCAGGTGCTTGGAGAAGACCCCTGCCTTGGGAGCCCAAGAGGACAGGCCACTCACGGGCCCTGAGTGCGGAAATAGCCGATCACCAACAGAAAATGACATGTCATCGCCTCCCTCTGAGAATATGTCCATATCTCTTCTGGGGGAGGTAAACAAGCAATAATGGGTGGGTTTTTTAAGGGGGCCTTGCCCAGGGACGGATTCCACTTACCGCCACTACTGGCGTGCTTCCCGCAACCCTGGGGCACGTGTGCATGTGTCCGAGCAAGACTTTGCTCCCGCGCATGTGTGGGAACAAAAAATCACTGAAAATCGGCGAAATCTCACACGTCCACATGTCCTCTCGCGAGAGTTTTCTTCCGGCACATGCGTGGAAACAAAAAATCACCGAAAATCGGCAAAGTCTCACGCATCCACGCGTCCTCTCGCGAGATTTTCCTACGCATGCACAGAAGCAAAATCCCAGCCGCCCTCCGCTGACCGGAAGCCGCTCCTGGCTTCCAGAGCGTTAAAGGCACGGCAGGATCCACGTGGGAGATCCACGTGGGATATCCCATCCCCCCTCCACCCCGGAAGACCCCACTACTTGCTCACCCCTGGTAGTGTAGACCTATACACACACATATACACACCCCTTGTATATGGAATAATAATAGCGGCTGAACACCGGCCTACTCTCGCTGCCGACGGCAGTGTACCTTTAACCTTTATTTATTCGTTTCTAATCGATATGTATGATATTCTATAATATATGTACACAAATATATATATATATATATAAATATATATACATAAATTATTTTGTTTAAATTTGTATGGGTGCGTAACTAGAAGAAACGGAGAAATGAAGACGGAAGTCCTTCTGTCTGAGTCTTTTTATAGTTCAAATATGTTCGACAAATATGTTTTGAGCCTTTCAGGGTACACAACCACCTCCGTCTGATCCCACCCTGTCCCGTTGTTGTTTTTTTTAAAGTAAAATTAAACAGTGGGATCAGAAGTACAAGCTGTGCTGCCTCCTACAGAATATAAGATCCGCGCACAAAAATTGTCTTTGACGGATTTGTGGCGAAAGGGAGACCTGATTGTAGATTTGTTGGGCGTCGTTTGACACCAAATCAAAGACCGGATAGATTTAGTAGGCCAAATTTCTACAGCGTACCGTTCTCGTGTATGGAATTCAACTCCCAGAATTCCCCAGCTGGGGAATTCTGGGAGTTGAAGTCCACCCCTCTTGTTGAGCAAAGCTGCTGTTGAGAAAATTCATTTCTAAGCTCCCTGGTGTTCTGGAGTTGGGAGTTTTTCCCAGCCAGGGTTTGTTTGAAAATCTTCTGTGCATTGGCACGCACGAGTGGAAATGGTGGAATTATTTGGGGGGGGGGAGGGGAAATGAAGTTATCTGAATGACTTAGCAAACACGCAACCTGCAACAGCAAAAGCCGAGTCACAGGAAACGAGGATTATAAATGTTGTTTAAATGTCGACAGGGAAGTTTTTAAAAGAGGAAAGGAAATAAATTTGCAGGCATGGGGGAATAAAGAATGAGGGCACAAAAGGGATTTTCCTGGTAGGTTTGAACTGCTGTGTATGCTCGATGTCACGGGCAGGATTTTAAGAGTAGAATTTATTTACCATATTTTTCGGCGTATAAGACACACTTTTTTCCTCCCTAAAAGATGCTGGTAACTTAGGTGCAGCTTACACTCTGAATATAGCCTCTTCCCCCCAGCCCTAGCTAGCTGCTAACGATCTTCCCAGCTCTTGCAGGCTCTTTCATTGTTACTCTCTGCAAAGAATGTTTTCCAAGCCCTACGTCTTTGCAGGTTTTTTTCATTGCGCTAACTTGCTCCTAATAGGTTTCTTTCCAGGTGCTAACGATGTTCCCAGCTCTTACTGGCTTGCAAGCTCTTTCATTGTTACTCTCTGCAAAGAATGTTTTCAAAGCCCGACGTCTTTGCAGGTTTTTTTCATTGCGCTAACTTGCTCCTAATAGGTTTCTTTCCAGGTGCTAACGATGTTCCCAGCTCTTACTGGCTTGCAAGCTCTTTCATTGTTACTCTCTGCAAAGAATGTTTTCAATCCCTACGTCTTTGCAGTTATTTTTTTCATTGCTCTAACTTGCTCCAAATAGGTTTCTTTCCAGGTGCTAACGATGTTCCCAGCTCTTTCCAGCTTGCAAGCTATTTCATTGTTACTCTCTGCAAAGAATGTTTTCAAAGCCCGACGTCTTTGCAGGGTTTTTTTCCCATTGCTCTAACTTGCTCCGAATAGGTTTCTTTCCAGGTGCTAACGATGTTCCCAGCTCTTATCACTTTGCAAGCTCTTTCATTGTTACTCTCTCCAAATAAAGTTTTTCTAAAGCCCTAACCGGGGGACAAAACAATGTGAAGCTGACCAGACTAAGGATGCTGGCCAGATGAATACCTGATAAGCGGATTCTTTTCCCTATTTTCCTCCCCAAAAACTACGGTGCGTCTTACACTCCGAAAAATACTGTCGTTTCTTTAAAGCTCAAATTTCCTGATTTTCAAATCTTACAGGTGCTCTCTCACTGGGACCTTTTAAAAAGTGTCCAGGCAGCCTTTTTGTCCAGAACAGTCTAGGGTTTCCTGCCTAAACAAGGGGTTGGACTAGAAGACCTCTAAGACCCCTTCCAGCTGTGCTGTTCTGTTATCCTGCTTGTCTCTCAGTTTTATTCTGTATTCCGTAAAATGACAACGTCCAATCTTTTAACCCAGTGTTTTTTAACCTTAGTAACTTTTAAGATATTTGGACTTCCAACGTCCGACATTGGCTAGGGCAGTGATAGCGAACCTTTTTTTTTTTTGGGGTGCTGAAAGAGAGTGGGTGCTTGCTATCACACATCCCCAAGCTCCCACACCTATAATTCAATGCCTGGGGAGGGCGAAAACAGCTTCCCCTACTCCCCAGAGGTCCTCTGGAGGCTGGAAATGGCCTGTTTCCCAACTTCTGATGGACCCAGTAGGCTCATGTTTCGCCTTTCCCAGGCTCAAAGGCTTCCTTGGAGCTATGGGAGGGTAAAAAACGCCTCCCCCATCCTCCTGGAGGCTCTCTGGAAGCCAAAAATGCCCTTCAGAGCCCCTGTGAGCCAAAAATCAGCTGTCCGGCACCCACATGCATGTTGGAGTTGAGCTACGGCAACGGCTCGCGTGCCAGCAGATATGGCTCCGCGTGCCACCTGTGGCACCCGTGCCGTAGGTTCGCCATCCCTGGGCTAGGTAATTCTGGGAGTTGAAGCCCCCTCCCCATTCTTTAAAGTTGGCAAGGTTGAGAAGCACAGGGTTGAACCAATTGTCCAGACGTTATTATGGTACAGGAAACCAAACATTGCAGAAATGTGGATTTGGTCACTGTGTCTTCAGATCGCCTCTCCTGTGTCCAGCGAGGGGCATATATTTTTTATTTATTTTTGCAATGGCTCTCATTAGACGACGCAGCATGTCTGGGAGCGGAGACATAGACTGGACATTCAAAAAGCAATTCAAGCCATGTTGCGGAAGATCTGTTCTTCGACGGGTTATCTCCAGCATCCCTCCCCTCCCGTCAAATCTTCCAAAAACTCGGAGCCACAAACTGTAGCATATATATTTTTTTTTTCCTGATCTTCTTATATTGTAAAAATCTGAGCTGATGTGATGTTTTCCTGTCTCTCTCTTTTCAGCTCAGCTTTAATTATGTTAACAATAAAAGATACAGGAGTCTGTTGCTTGTCTTGGTTTTTTTCAAGCCCTGTTTCCCTGGAAGTAGGGTAACATGAGAAATGGAGCAAGGAATAATTTTAACGCCTTATTGGAGGATAGGGGTTGTGGTTGGCTCACAGCCAGGCCCTCTGGCAATGGACTTTGAGCCTGATGAAGTGGGGCTATCTGGGCACGGCTGGCCTGTGTGGCGGAGGAATCAGAGAGAGCTGAGGAAGAGGAGGGAGAACCTGGGTGTCAGGAGCCTACAGAGTCTATAGAACCCCCAACTGGGAACTTGCAGCCCTCAAGTGGGGCTTTGCCAGGGTCTGAGGAGGAGGAAAATGAGATAAAGGATCCGATCCTGAATGTACGGGTAAGAAGGATGCAGGGGAGGCAGGAGCAGTTACGGAGGCTCAGAAGGAGGAAGTGAGCACAGCTGTGCATAGTCTGCACTCCCAGAGAGTATATAATATGGTAATATGGTAAATGATTTAGCTTTACTAGATAAATGATCAAAGCAATGGAAATTGCAGTTTGTTTCCAAATGTAAAATAATGCACTTGGGGAAAAGGAATCCTCAATCTGAGTATTGTGTTAGCAAAAACTTCAGAAGAGAAGGATTTAGGGGTAGTGATTTCTGACAGTCTCAAAATGGGTGAGCAGTGTGGTCGGGCAGTAGGAAAAGCAAGTAGGATGCTTGGCTGCATAGCTAGAGGTATAACAAGCAGGAAGAGGGAGATTGTGATCCCCTTATATAGAGCGCTGGTGAGACCCCATGTGGAATACTGTGTTCAGTTCTGGAGACCTCATCTACAAAAAGATATTGACAAAATTGAACGGGTCCAAAGATGGGCTACAAGAATGGTGGAAGGTCTTAAGCATAAAACGTATCAGGAAAGACTTCATGAACTCAATCTGTATAGTCTGGAGGACAGAAGGAAAAGGGGGGACATGATCGAAACATTTAAATATGTTAAAGGGTTAAATAAGGTTCAGGAGGGAAGTGTTTTTAATAGGAAAGTGTACACAAGAACAAGGGGACACAATCTGAAGTTAGTTGGGGGAAAGATCAAAAGCAACATGAGGAAATATTATTTCACTGAAAGAGTAGTAGATACTTGGAACAAACTTCCAGCAGACGTGGTTGGTAAATCCACAGTCACTGAATTTAAACATGCCTGGGATAAACCTAGATCCATCCTAAGATAAAATACAGGAAATAGTATAAGGGCAGACTAGATGGACCAGGAGGTCTTTTTCTGCCATCAATCTTCTATGTTTCAATGTTTCGAAGGAAGGAAGGAAGGAAAGAAGGAAGGAAGGAAGAAAAAGAGGGGAGGAAGGAAGAATCCACAGTAACTGAATTTAAACATGCCTGGGATAAACATAGATCCGTCCTAAGATAAAATACAGGAAATAGTATAAGGGCAGACTAGATGGACCATGAGGCCTTTTTCTGCCGTCAGTCTTCTATGTTTCTATAAGGAGTTGGGAGGTGCTCTTTGTCAAAAGCCAACGTTCGTGCCTCCAGAGAAGAGCATGCAAAGAGTGTTTTTGCCCGACAAACTTTGCTAAAGTACTGGACATAAGGTCAATAATATTGTAAGTAGACAGGCTCGAGAAGCAACTGTGTGTGACTTTATGTGATCAACTCGGCCCCACGCCTGGAGTTTGGGAGTTGAAAGACATTGTTTTGGTTCGCCTTTGCGCAGTTCAACAAACGTCTTTTTAAATAAACTCTTGTTTATTTTGAAACTTTTGTGTTTTAATTTGGGGATCATTACCTGCTGGCTGCCGTGCAAGACAGAACAACAGATATTGCTCACTTCTTGGCTACTTTAACACTGGAATTGTCTTAATGACCCCTAATCCCTTGCGAGGTGGATCCTCTGCAACTGGAGTGTATACTGGCTGGATACCGTTCCATGTTGCCAATGTGGAGTTATATTCAGCAGACATATTCTCAGTGTATCCAGAGAGAGAAGTATCTGCCTCTACCTAGGATCGAACTCACTGCTTCTTGATTGTCAGGCGAGAGCTCTACGTCTAGGCCACCGCACCACTCCATTTTTTAACGTTGGAATATCATGGGTGCATTTACAGTGGTCCCCCGAGTTTCGCGATCTCGAGTATTGCGAAACGCTATATCGCGATTTTTCCACCCGGAAGTAAACAACACCATCTGCGCATGCGCGCCCTTTTTTTTCTATGGCCACGCATGCGTAGATGGTGGAGTTTGCGTTCCGCCGGGCAGATCAGCTGCTGGGCGGCTTCCCTGGGTCTTCCCCCTCTTGCCGGGGTTTCCCCTTTGCGTGGGCGGCCGGTAAGACCCCAGCGCCGCTTCCCAGCTGAGTCCTGAAGCCAAATGCGGAAGTTCGCCTGTGCCGTTGGCTTCAGGACTCAGCTGGGAAGCGGCGCGCGGCGTGGGCGGGCGAAGGGCGGGTGAACAAGCGGCGGGCGCGGCAGCAGCGAGGAGCCGCTTCCCAGCTGAGTCCTGAAGCCAAACGCGGAAGTTCGCCTGTGCCGTTGGCTTCAGGAATCAGCTGGGAAGCGGCGCGCGGCGTGGGCGGGTGAAGGGCGGGCGGACAAGCGGCAGGTGCGGCAGCAGCGAGGAGTTTGCGTGGGCGGCGGGGAAACCCCAATCTTCGGCTCCTCGCTGCTGCGGTGGAAGTAAAAACACCATCTGCGCATGTGCAGATGGTGTTTTTACTTCCGCACCGCTACTTTGCTAAAAATCGATCATCGCGAGGGGTCCTGGAACGGAACCCTCGCGATAATCGGGGGACCACTGTATTTGTATTTATTAGATTTGTATGCCGCCCCTCTCCGAAGACTCGGGGTGGCTAACAACAATATAAAAAGACATTGTAAACAAATCTAATATTAAAAACAATCTAAAAAACACCAATTTAAAGAACCAATCATACATACAAGCATACCATGTATAAATTCTATAAGCCTAGGGGGAAGGGAATATCTCAATTCCCCCATGCCTTTCGACAGAGGTGGGTTTTGAGGAGCTTGCGAAAGGCAAGGAGGGTGGGGGCAACTCTGATATCCGGGGGGAGCTGGTTCTAGAGGGTCGGGGCCGCCACAGAGAAGGCTCTTCTCCTGGGTCCCGCCAAATGACATTGCTTAGTCGATGGGACCCGGAGAAGGCCAACTCAAAGGGTGAAATTTTGAAAGGGCATGAACCCAATATCAAAGATTCATCTTGATGATGTGCCCTCAAGTCGTTTTTAACACCTAGATGATGGATGAAGACAGAATGATTAGATGGGTGGGTGGGCGCGTCAGTGGGCAGGTGGACGGATGGATAGATGATGAAGACAGATAATAGAGAAAGGTGATAGATGATAAAGGAATACTGTGTCCAGTTCTGGAGACCTCACCAACAAAAAGATATTGATAAAATTGAACGGGTCCAAAGACGGGCTACAAAAATGGTGGAAGGTCTTAAGCATAAAACGTATCAGGAAAGACTTCATGAACTCTATCTGTAGAGTCTGGAGGACAGAAGGAAAAGGGGGGACACGATCGAAACATTTAAATATGTGAAAGGGTTAAAGAAGGTTCAGGAGGGAAGTGTTTTTAATAGGAAAGTGAACCCAAGAACAAAGGGGCACAATCTGAAGTTAGTTGGGGGAAAGATCAGAAGCAACGTGAGAAAATATTATTTTACTGAAAGAGTAGTAGATCCTTGGAACAAACTTCCAGCAGATGTGGTTGGTCAATCCACAGTCACTGAATTGAAACATGCCTGGGATAAACATAGATCCATCCTAAGATAAAATATAGGAAATAGTATAAGGGCAGACTAGATGGGCCAGGCCTTTTTCTGCCGTTAATCTTCTATGTTTCAAGAAAGAAAGAAAGAAAGAAAGAAAGAAAGAAAGAAAGAAAGAAAGAAAGAAAGAAAGAAAGAAAGAAAGAAAGAAAGAAAGAAAGAGAAGGAAGGAATATGGATGGACGATGGAAATGATTGATTGATGATAGAGATGATATGGTGAAAGATGATAGATTGATAGATGATAGAAAAAGAGATAACGATATAGTTAGAGGTAGATAGATAGATAGGTAGGTAGGTAGGTAGATAGATAGAAGATATAGAGAGGGTTGATTGATCGATTAATCGATTGATGATAGAAAAAGATAGAGGGACAGCAATATATAGATGGATGGGTGGGTGGGTGGATGGATAGATAGTGATTGATTGATGGTAGATAGAAAGAGAGAGTGATATAGAGAAAGAGAAAGAAAGAAATTAAGAAAAAGAAAATGATAGAGATGATAGACAGTATTGATTGATGATAGAGATAATTTGATGATAGATTGATTGATAGATGGTAGAAAGAGAGAGAGAGAGGGATAGCAATATAGTTAGAGATAAATAAAAAAGATAGAAAGTAAGAAAGATAGATAGAAAGAAAGATAGATAGAAAGATAGATAGATAGATTGATTGATTGATTGAAAGATGATAGATAGAAAAAGAGAGAGAGAGAGAGATGGAAGAATCCCCCCAGATCATAGCTGTCCGCTCACCCTTCCAACTTCCCCCAGATCTTCCCGGCCTCTTTCTTGCCTGGCGTCCAGCTTGGCGAAGGGGGGGGGATGAGTGTGTGTCTACCAGGAACCCCCCCCTCCTCCCGCCGTCCCACGTGGCTTCCCGCTGCTCTTTCCAAAAGTCCGCCGTCCGGCGTTCCTAGGCAACAGAGGAGCCTCTCGACCAATGGGAGCGCCGGAGGCGCTGCGCGTTCCAGGGTCGCTAGGCAACACCGGTGCGGGACGTTCCCGGGTTGCAAACGGATGTTTTCTCTTGCAAAGGCGATGCGCGGCGGGTCTGGCGAGCGGCTGGTGAGTCGGGGTCCCCTTCTCTCCAAGCCTCCTCCGCTTTTTTGCAAGGATTCCCCCACTTGCGTTTCCATCCTGAAGCAAAGTTTGCTCAGCCCGGGATCGGCATCCAATTGCACGTACCCCTGCGCGCATAAGCGTCCCGTTGTGCCTACCATCCCTGTCCTACTGCGCTATTGTTTTCTTTTATCATTACTTTCTACCTATGTTATCCTTATACAAACTATTATCCTATATTTGTTTGACAAATAAATAAGTAAGCAAGTATGTAAACAAACAAACCATGCTTAGATGTGGTGGGGGGATTAAGCCATCAGATCTTTCGCCGTGTTGTACCACTCCAGCTGAAATTTTTGTAGCATCTTCTGAGCTTTGTTCCTCTTGGCTGTTCCTAGCCTGTCTTCCTTGTGAAATAACACACACACACACATAACTTTCTACTCTGACTCCACAGGAACCTGGACCAAGGACCAAAGGCAGCACTTGGGAAGGTCCTCGCCAGGTCACTTCTAGGACAGAAGGTCAGATCTTAATTTCCTTTGGGGTTTTCTGAGCCAAGAGGAATTTGGTTCTTCTCTGTCGCCTGGAATGGACCAAGTATCCCTGTTCTTCTAGTCCACTCCAGTATTGGGTTGCTACCGGTACAGATAAGGATGGTGCACTAGTAGTGAAGCTTCACTTCTCCTACATGTATATGCGTGCACTTCCTAGTGCATGTGCAGGAAGAAAAATCTTGCGAGGGGACACGCGCACGAGAGATTTTGGTGATTTTTTGCTTATGCACGAAAGCAAAAAAAAATCACTGAAATCTCTCGCATGCGCATCCCCTCACAAGATTTTGCTTCCTGGGCATGTGCAGAGGCAAAAACATGCTGGATGTGCGCATGCAGGAGAAGTGAAACTATGCACACAGCGCGCCCCTCCCTATTTGGAACGCAGTTATCCAATCATGTAGTCCCTAGATACCATAAGATTTTAGTTTCAGAAATAGTTTGTCGTGAACTACTGAGTCAAAAGCTTTACAAAAGCCTATGTAAATTGTGTCTATTGTTTTACCCTGATCAAGTTGAGTGGTCCATATGTTTTTGCAGTGTAAGAGTTGCAGATTACAGGATATTTTTTTCCCCTGAAATCAAATTGTTCGTTGGAGAGTATATTGGAGTGTCAACATGACATCTCTAGTAAAACGGAACTTTGAAGAAACTCAAGCCTCAAAGGTTTTTTTCATTGGGAGTATTACTTGGAATCCTGACACTCAATTTGCTTCCTTCTCCTTCCAGGCAGGACAAGTGTAGGTGAGGACAGAGAGGTGTCCTCTCAGGAGATGGACTGCCCAAGGCGGCGGCTGCCCCTCCCTGACTCAAAGGAGGTCCTGAGCAGATCAGATTCCATTTGCACGGAAGACTTGGCTGCTGAGTTCCACAAAGGTTTGGTAGATTTGCTCCTGACCTCTGATGAAGAGGAGGCTCCTTCTGGTCTCGCCTCAGGCCCCAAAGACGTGAGGCCACCTACCTCCAATGCCACTGTCTTATCTGAGATGGCTATTCCTTGCCCAACTTTCAGATCGCTCCAGCCTGATTTGGATTCTCCCCAATTAGAGTCAACAAGCAAGCAAGTGCCAGCAGAAGCATCCAAGGAGAAATCAGCTCCTCTTCCTGGACAGCGTCCACACCAGAGTCTTACTCGACACGGAGTTGAGAACATGGTGTCTCTAGAAGAAAAAGCATCCGCGCTTTGGCGGGACTGTTCCGCCAAGAGCTCCAACGGAACAGATGGAGGAAGACGAGGCCAGCTGAGGAAGAGGAGCCATCACGCCAGGATCTGGAGCTCTGGAACAGAAGGGGATTTCTCCAGAAAAAGTGGATTCCTGGAATTAGAGCGAGGAGAAAAAGGATCAGAGCGATTTTCTGAATTGAGACGGAACATTCCGAGAAGCTCCAGGCAACAGATGGTCATTGGAGAGCCTTGGATGTCCTGGCAAAAGGGCAGGAGAAGCACATCGAAAATTAGAGTCCTACCAAGAAGAGCAGAAGACAGCCATCCTGAGAAGACCTCACCGGGCCACCCAGGAGGAGGAGGAGAGCCCCTTGGAGAAGATCAAAGAATCCTACCTCACTCTGTCTATCCTCCAAAAGCCAAACTCCTTGGTGGAGAGGAGACGGTGGATCCATCTGAACTGGGAATGGATCCTGGAATCATTTATGGTCCAAGAGATGCTCAGAAGCCTCCAAGGTTGGCCAGAAGACTCGGAGAGAGCTTGGCTGTTGCATTGCGCACCAAAGTTCACAGCGAAGTTCAGGAGAGGAGAGAGAGTAAGTTGGCCAAGATATTGGCTGGCATTTTTTATCATACCAATAGAAGATAATTTCTGTAGCTGAGGGTTGGACTGTGACATCCTTGGGGTTTGCTGGGTGGTTTGTTTACATACATTTCATTACCCAGGCAGGTAACAACATCAGTGGAGCATCAATGTGGGGGGTTTGCTCTCTGTTTATATCCAGTAGCTTGCCTTCTTAGTGTTGGTGTGGGTTTTCTCCTGGCTAGCTTTCAGCTTGATTGTTTGTCTGGTGTTAATCCCTGCTTATCAGGGTGTTGGCTTCTGTTCTGTCTAGAAGAGCCACCGATTGAATTAAAAGCCACATACACTCAAGGAATAGTACATAATGGTTACAAATTCTCGTATAAAATGGTTAATAATCCCAGATATAATTAGTCAATTCTGGCAGTGTTCCCAGGCTAACTGTCTCTGAGATGAGCACCTGTCCAGGATGGAAGCCAAAATCTCATTAAGAAATTCCTTTGAAGTGATTCTGTCAATCAACCGACTCACATTTTTTTCGTAATCTCTCTGCCGATGCAGATTACATGGTTTGAAAAGCTGACTTAAAGCAGAAGTGTTCTTTTAACTCCGGAGATCACGCACGGCCATGATTTTGGGAACATTGTCCATCACAAGCACTTCTCACGAGACCTTTCCTTAAATAGTGACAAGGCGTGGCCAAATGTTCCCTAGAGTTACTAATGCCAAGATCCTTTCTTTCTCAGATGCTCATGCCTGGACCTTGTCCTCCTCACCCTTGCATTCCAGTGTCTCCGATGCAGATGAAGAAGGGTTTGAACAGCTGACCAGGCAAAGCAGGAGGACTTCTGGCCACTTCAGGAGGTGGGCTCCCAACTGGAAAGAAATCACAGCAGGAAACTACAAGCTAAACCAGGTCTATTCAGGACACGTTGGCAGTGGGAGGAAGGGGTACTTTGAGAATCACTGAGGTAGACTCATGGTGGAGTTAACTGGTCATTGTCTCCATCACCATCTCCTCCTTCTTCTTTCTCTTTCTCTTCTTCTCCTCCTCCTCCTTCCTCTTCTTCTTCTTCTTCCTCTTCCTCCTCCTTCCTCCTGCTCTTCTTCTTCCTCTTCCTCTTCCTCTTCCTCCTCCTCTTCCTCCTCTTTCCTCTTTCTCTTCTTCTCCTCCTCCTTCCTCTTCTTCTTCCTCTTCCTCCTCCTCCTCCTTCCTCCTGCTCTTCTTCTTCTTCTTCCTCCTCCTCCTCCTCCTCCCCTCCTCTTCCCCCTTCTTCTCCTTCCTCCTCCTCCTCCTTCTCCTAAAAACCTACTCCAATTTCTACCCCTCTTCTTCTTCCTCCTCCCAGCATGTGGCTCTGGAGCTGGAAAATTCCCAGCAAGCCCTACAGGAGCGCCGGGAGCTGGCAAGGAGGCTGGAGTTGCAGATGGAAAAACATCAGGATCAAGTAGAGGAAGCCAGGTATCGATCAGTCGATTGATGCAGGGCAGCAAAACAAAACAAAACACCTTCACCAAAATACGCACTCGATCCCACAATTAGCCATACAGGTAGAAGCCCACCACTGCTCCATCCCTGGAGGCTTTTCAGGAGAGGTTTATCCCAAGTGACACATAATAATAATAATAATAATAATAATAATAATAATAATAATTTATTGGACTTGTATGCCGCCCCTCTCCGCAGACTCGGGGCGGCTAACAACAATAATAAACACAACATGTACAATCCAATAATAAAACAACTAAAAACCCTTATTTATAAAACCAAACATACACACACACAAACATACCATGCATAACTTGCAATGGCCTATGGGGAAGAGCTATCTCAACTCCCCCATGCCTGGCGGTATAAATGAGTCTTGAGTAGTTTACGAAAGACAGGGAAAGTGGGGGCAGTTCTAATCTCCGGGGGGAGTTGGTTCCAGAGGGCCGGCGCCGCCACAGAGAAGGCTCTTCCCCCGGGGCCCGCCAAACGACATTGTTTAGTCGATGGGACCTGGAGAAGGCCAACTCTGTGGGACCTTATCGGCCGCTGGGATTCGTGTGGTAGCAGGCGGTTCCAGAGGTATTCTGGTCCAATGCCATGTAGGGCTTTGAAGGTCATAACCAACACTTTGAATTGTGACCGGAAACTGATCGGCAGCCAATGCAAGCATATGGATCGCCTGCTTGAGCAAGGGTTGGACTAGAAGACCTCCGAGGTCCCTTCCAACCCTTGTTATTCTAGTCTTCTCTTATATCCTTCTTTCCTTCTGCAGGGCTGAGCTGCTACTGCTGGGATACAAGCGGGAGATTTGTCTGAAGGAAGTTGTGGAGCTAGAAGGAGACCTGAGCCTTCTCAGACGCCAGGGCAGGCAATACCGAGCCCTGCAGGTGGAGGTGAGGAAGGATACACACCTGGCGGGGGGATTTCTCTCTTCTCCTTCAGCCAGGGATGCTCCCCCGGTCACTATCTTTATTATTATTATTATTATTATTATTATTATTATTATTATTATTATTATTATTATTATATTATTATTTATTGGATTTGTATGCCGCCCCTTTCCGCAGACTCGGGGTGGCTAACAACAGCAGTAACACAGTACAACAAAATCCAATGCTAAAAAACAGTTAAAAACCCATTATATAAAAACCAATCATACATACAGACATACCATGCATAAAATTATGAAGGCCTAGGGGGAAAGTGTATCTTAGTTCCCCCATGCCTGGCGGCAGAGGTGGGTTTTAAGCAGCTTACGAAAGGCAAGGAGGGTGGGGGCAATTCTAATCTCTGGGGGGAGTTAGTTCCAGAGGGTCGGGGCCGCCACAGGGAAGGCTCTTCCTCTGGGTCCCGCCAAGCGACATTGTTTAGTTGATGGGACCCGGAGAAGACCCACTCTGTGGGACCTAACTGGTCGCTGGGATTCGTGCGGCATAAGGCGGTCCCGGAGATATTCTGGCCCGATGCCATGAAGGGCTTTATAGGTCATAACCAACACTTTGAATTGTGACCAGAAACTGATTGGCAACCAATGCAGACTGCGGAGTGTTGGAGAAACATGGGCATATTTGGGAAAGCCCATGACTGCTCTCGCAGCTGCATTCTGCACGATCTGAAGTTTCTGAACACTTTTCAAAGGTAGCCCCATGGAGAGAGCATTACAGTAGTCGAGCCTCGAGGTGATGAGGGCATGAGTGACTGTGAGCAGTGACTCCCGGTCCAGATAGGGCCGCAACTGGTGCACCAGGCGAACCTGGGCAAACGCCCCCCTCGCCACAGCTGAAAGGTGTTTCTCTAATGTGAGCTGTGGATCAAGGAGGACACCCAAGTTGCGGACCCTCTCTGAGGGGGCCAATAATCCCCCCCAGGGTAATGGATGGACAGATGGAATTGTCCTTGGGAGGCAGAACCCACAGCCACTCCATCTTATCCAGGTTGAGTTTGAGTCTGTTGACACCCATCCAGACCATTTAGTACTATGTACCAAACAGTTGGGTATACAATATGTAAACAAGCGAACCATGAAGGTTTAAATGTATTGAAGTACTATAGTTTTAACAGGTAGTGTTGCAAATTACCATAAGAGGGAGCCAGAAAGTATTATTTTCTCTCTCTCTCTGCTCTCTATGTTCATTTCTGCTGACTCACTGTGACTGATGTAGCAAACTCTGTGTTAGTTTGATGGATTGTGTAAGTTGTAATGTATGTCTGGCATGTAAGACAAAGGAAGGCTGGTAATATTATCATTGTGTTGACTGCTATTAAGGTATAAAAGTATATGTCTTGTACGACTAAATAATTAATAATAATAATAGTTGTTGTTGTAGTAGTTGTTGTTGTTGTTATTATTATTATTATTATTATTATTATTACTACTACTACTTACTGGCATAAGCCAGTGAAAGTGGTCCCAGTGGTCCTTGGCACGCTGGGCACAGTGCCAAAAGATCCCAGCGGACACTTGAAAACCATCGGAATTGACAAAATCTCCATCTGTCAATTGCAAAAGGCCGCTTTACAGGGATCGGCACACATAATTCGCCGCTACATCACACAGTCCTAGGTGCTTGGGAAGCGCCCGACTGGTGATGAAATACGAAATCCAGTATAGTGATCTCGTTTGCTGAGTTGTATTGACATAACTAAATAATAATTATCCTGGATATCTCTGGAATCCCACGTTTTCCTCTGTGTGTGTCTTTGATAACTCAAGAGTTCTGCACATTCCTCAACAATTCCCAATCATTTTTCAAGCTTTCCTACCGCCAGATCTTTCTGTCCATCTTAGGTGTCTCGCCTGGCCGGTGAGCGAGAAGAACTGAAGGACCAAGTGCACTGTTTAGAAGACCAGCTGTCTTCTCTGGAGCTGCAACTGAAGAATTCTAGAGCCCAGTGGTCCTCCGTGGAGGAAATGGCCAGTGAGAAGCAGCTCCAGGAGGTAAGGAGACCCCCCACATAGTCCAGGCATCATATCTGGGTGACCACTTGGAACTATTCCTCTAGAATCTCACCCATCGTAATCATTCCTCTCCCCCCAAAAAAATCTATTATCCAATATATTTAAAACCTAACTATCGATATATGTATTTTACTGTTACTTCTTGTCTTGACATCAGGTTGTCAGGATTAGCAATCCTAGGTGATATTTCAGTGTTTATTTTATTTATTTATTTATTCATTTGTCCAATACACAAATACATAGGAAGAAAAATAGACATGTGATAATGTAAATGAGGGTGAAAGTGAACTTAGAGGAGAGGATATATGAAAGGAAGAGAATATATAAGATAGGTGAAAGAAAGGAAAGACAATTGGACAGGGGACGAAAGGCACACCAGTGCACTTATGTATGCCCCTTACTGGCCTCTTAGGAACCTGGAGAGGTCAATCGTGGAGAGTCAAAGGGAGAAATGTTGGGGGTTAGGGGTTGACACAATTGAGTCCGGTAATGAGTTCCACGCTTCGATAACTCGATTGTTGAAATCATATTTTTTACAGTCACGTTTGCAGCGGTTCGTATTATGTTTGAATCTGTTGCGTGCTCTTGTGTTGTTGCGGTTGAAGCTGAAGTAGTCATTGACCGGTAGGACGTTGCAGCATATGATCTTGTGGGCAATACTCAAATCGTGTTTTAGGCGCCGTAGTTCTAGGCTTTCTAGGCCCAGGGTTGTTAGTCTATTTTCATTGTGTGACCATATAAGGTAAAAGAAGGTTGTAAGGATGTTAATGCTGAGTCATAGGACGTAAACTGCAACCTGATTGGGCCAGAGCATTATAAAATGCAAAGCAACTTTACAGTAACTGCTGCTGCTGTTGTTGGCTGGAGCAGTTTGAATAGAACTGTAGCAGTGATATGGAGAAACCTGGATTGGTTTAGTTAGTATCTACTTGTAACCTGGATTGCTTTAGTATCTACTTGTAACCTGGATTGCTTTAGTATCTACTTGTAACCTGGATTGCTTTAGTATCTACTTGTAACCTGGATTGCTTTAGTACCTACTTGTAAGTAAACTTTACTGAATATAGCTAAAGTAAAGTTCCTGTAAAGATAAGATTGAGACAGAAGATATTTTACTTGCAGTGACGAGTAAAACTATTTGCTACCGTTTTCTAAAAACATGTCTCCATCATTTATCTGAACTGGTTCCTTGATTGCCACACTATATTTATTTATTTTATTTATTTATTTATTAGATTTGTATGCTGCCTTTCTCTGAAGACTCAGGGTGGCTCACAACAGCAATAAAAAACAGTATAACAATGGAACAAATCTAATAATAAAATATATAAAAACCCCAACAATTAAAAACCATACAGCACATACACACCAAACGTGAAATATAATAAGCCTGGGGGAGATGTCTTATTCCCCCATGCCTGGCGATATAGGTGGGTCTTAAGTAACTTGCGAAAGACAAGGAGGGTGGGGGCCGTTCTAATCTCCGGGGGGAGTTGATTCCAGAGGGCCGGGGCCGCCACAGAGAAGGCTCTTCCCCTGGGGCCCGCCAAACGATTCCGGTATTTTATCAAATCCTCCTACGTAGCTCTGTATATCCGGACACAGGTTCCATCTTTGGAACAAGTAACGAAAGAACTTAGAGATCCTGTTCATTCCCCAAAGGTTTTTCCGAACTGGGAATGAACCTGAGAACAAGGTGGATCTCCAATCCAGAAGCAGAACCGAGGATCTTGGTGTTTTTTTTTTGCAGGCTCTGCTGTCCGAAAAGGATTTAGAGATTGCCAAGCTGCACGGGAGGATTTCGGGCTTGGAAGTGGAAAAGGAAGCCCTGGGTGGCATTATAAGGAGCCTGGAAGAGGGAAGCCAGCAACAGCTGAAGCAGGTGCAAGAGGAGGCGTCTCAGGAAAAGGTTCTCTTTAACCTTCCTTCGCCAATCTATATATAGATTTATTCTTCCTTAGCAATGGTCCTTAGTCACCCAGATTCCCCCGGGAGTTGGGCAGCATATAAATTAAATTAAATTAAATTAAATTAAATTAAATTAAATTATTAAAATTAAAATTTAATTTAATTTAATTTAATTTAATTTTGAATGAATGAATGAACCAATGAATGAATGGTAGGTTTTCTCAAACAGGGTTGGACTACCAGACCTCTGAGGTCCCTTCCAACTCAGTTATTCTATGTTCTATGTTTTTATTCTTCCTTAGCAATGGTCCTTAGTCACCCCGAGTCTTCCGGGAGTTGGGCGGCATATAAATTAGATTAAAATTAAAAAACTAAACTAAATTAAATTATGAATGAATGAATGAAACAATGAACGAATGAACAAACAAACAAACGGTGGGTTTTCTCAAGCAGGGGGTTGGTCTACAAGACCTCTGGGGTCCCTTCCAACTCTGTTATTCTGCTTTCAGCTACGGATGGGTTAAGTAATATCTCCCACCCTCCCCCCTGTCTTCTCGCAAGGAAAAAGAGCTCTGCAAACTAAGAGAAGAGATGGAATTGCAGGAGAAGCTGGATTTACAAAAGGTATATATCCACGCGGCATCTTGAACCTCTGGGGATTGCGAGAGGTTGTGGAGAGGCTGGGGAAAGGGTGGAAGCCAGAGAGGGGATCCACCATCAGGAGACCCAAGGGAGGTTGTTGGAAACTTGTCTTATAAAGAAGGGCCGAGACTGTTTTTCATTGTTTTAATTAAAGCCTTAGTAAAGACCACACCATCCAGTGTTGGTCACCACATTATTTTTAAAAAGTTGTTGAGATTCTAGAAAGGGTGCAGAGAAGAGCAAACAAGATGATTAGGGGGCTGGAGGCTAAAACATACGAAGAACGGTTGCAGGAACTGGGCATGGCTGGTTTAATGAAAAGAAGGGCCAGGGGAGACATGATAGCAGCCTCCCAATATCTCAGGGGTTGCCACAAAGAAGAGGGAGTCAAGCTATTCTCCAAAGCACCTGAGGACAGGACAAGAAGCAACGGGTGGAAACTAAACAAGGAGAGAAGCAACTTAGAACTAAGGAGAAATTTCCTGACAGTTAGAGCAATTAATCAATGGAACTACCTGCCTCCAGAAGTTGTGAATGCTCCAACAGTAGAAGTCTTAAAGAAGATGTTGGATAACCATCTGTCTGGTGTAGGGTTTCCTGCCTAAGCAGGGGGTTGGATTAGAAGACCTCCAAGGTCTTCTGGTTGATTGATTGATTGATTGATTATTGATTGATTGATTGATTGATTGATAAACAGGTTGCATGAATTGGATGTGTCCAGTTTAATGAAAAGAAGGACCAGGGGAGACATGAAAGAAGTCTTCCAATATCTCAAGGGTTGCCACAAAGAAGAAGGAGTCAACCTATTCTCCAAAGCACCTGAGGGTAGGACAAGAAGCAATGGGTGGAAACTAAACAAGGAGAGAAGCAACATAGAACTAAAGAGAAAATTCCCTGATAGAAAAATTAACTCAAGGAACAGAAGTTGCCACCAGGAGTTGTGGGAGCTCCATCAAAGGAAGCTTTCTGGAAGAGATCTGTCAGAAATGGTGTAGAGTCTCTTCTTGAGGCAGGGGGTTGGACTAGATGATCTCCAAGGTCCCTTTCAACTCTGTTCATCTGTTCTTTGCTTCTCGTTCTCTTTTTTCAAGTGTGCGGAGATCTCAGAAGCGGCTAAGGCCAGCGCTCTCCGGGAACAAGCTGTCACCTTCCAGAAGGAAATTGAAGAGCTACAAAAGAGCCTAAATGTAGGTAGTCCTCAACTTCCGATGGTTTTCAAATGTCCGCTGAGATCCTTTGGCCCTGCGCCCAGCGTGCCAAGTACCACTGGGACCACTTTCACGGGCTTATGCCAGAGTCGTTGCAGCTCGATTTTTAGATCTTCACATTTCAGTAATTTCTCTAGCTGCTTCTCCTCAATTCTGCTTTCTCCTGGGATTGCGATGTCGATGATCCATACTTTCTTTTTCTCCACGATCACAATGTCTGGTGTGTTATGCTTCAGAATTCGGTCAGTCTGAAGTCGGAAGTCCCACAGTAGTTTTGCTTGCTCATTTTCAACCACTTTTCCGGGCTTATGATCCCACCAGTTCTTTGCCACTGGTAGATGGCAGTTCTGGCACAAGTTCCAGTGGATCATCTGTGCCACAGCATCATGTCTATGCTTGTAGTCAGTCTGTGCGATTTTTTGCAGCAGCTGAGTATGTGACTTTGATAGCATTTGTTCTAGTGGCCTGTTCTTGTGTAGCCAGTATTAGTCCTTCTATATTATTATTATTATTATTATTATTATTATTATCATCATCATCATCATCATCATCATTATCATTATTATTATTAACACAACACAGCAAACGAGATCACTATGCTGGATTTCGTATTTCATCACCAGTCGGGCGCTTCCCAAACGCCTAGGACTGCATGATGTAGTGGCAAATTATTATTATTGTTATTTATTATTGCTCTGCTCGAGTTGACAGGTGCAACTCGGAAGTGTTTTTTGTCTTGGCTGGGGAATTCTGGGAGTTGAAGTCCACATATCTTTTTTTTTCTTTTTTAAAGATTTTTATTGAGTTTTTTGACAAACCAACACACAGACATTTAACATTTACATTTCCCTACATACATAAAACACAAACTGATTTTTTTACAATTCCATTTACTGTATGTACGTAATAGTCTTTTACTGCTAGTTTCTCTTTCTTTCTCTCGATCCAGTTGTACAATTTTTCCCATACTCTGTAGTAGTTTTTATTTTGTTGATTTAAGTTAATTTGCTTAATTTAGCACGGTCTAATATTTTTTAAAATTGCCATCTCTTCATTTGGCGTCTTTTCTTGCTTCCAGATTTGTGCAAATGCCAATCTTGCTGCAGTTAATATATGAAGTCCACAGATCTTAAAGACACCCAGGCTGCAAAACTCTTTGAGTCCCAAACCTCATGCTGTTCACTCATTGGTCCGCTTGTGTGTCCATCACTGTTGCAGAACACGCTACTCCAAGAGCAGAAGAAATGGGAAGCTAATGCCCAGGCCGCTCTCCGAATGCAGCGGGAAGCCCTGGCGGAACAGGACCGGAGGAGGCGGGCGGATCTGCAGAGAGCCCTGGAGAAAGAAAGAAAACTCAACCACACTTGGCGGAACGAAGCGGCTGACCTCCATCAGGCGAGTATCTCTGGGCTGAGCCAGGCCCCCAGGTTGGGTGGCGTCGAGTACCAACCGCCTTTGGATCAGGAGTGTTGCAAGTTGGGGAAGAAGAGGGTCACACCCAGTGAAGGGCTATACACTGTGGGCGTGGCTTATTTTGTGGGTGTGGCTTGCCTGCCATGTGACCAGGTGGGAGTGGCTTGATGATCATGTCGGTTCAATTCAATTCAATTTATTAGATTTGTATGCCGCCCCTCTCCAAAGACTCGGGGCGGCTCACAACAATAATAAAAACAGTATAATAATGGAACAAATCCAATAATAAAATTATATTTAAAAACCCCAACAATTTAAAAACCACACAACACATACATACCAAACATAAGAAAGCCTGGGGGAGGTGTCTTAATTCCCCCACGCCTGGCGATATAGGTGGGACTTGAGTAACTTGCGAAAGACAAGGAGGGTGGGGGCTGTTCTAATCTCCGGGGGGAGTTGATTCCAGAGGGCCGGGGCCGCCACAGAGAAGGCTCTTCCCCTGGGGCCCGCCAAACGACATTGTTTGGTCGACGGGACCCGGAGAAGGCCAACTCTGTGGGACCTTATCGGCCGCTGGGATTTGTGCGGTAGAAGGCGGTTCCAGAGGTATTGTGGTCCAATGCTATGAAGGGCTTTGAATTGTGACCAGAAACCGATCGGCAGCCAGTGCAGGCCACGGAGTGTGGTAGAAACGTGGGCGAATCTAGGAAGCCCCACGATGGCTCTCGCGGCCACATTCTGCACGATCTGAAGTTTCCGAACACTTTTCAAAGGTAGCCCCATGTAGAGAGCGTTGTAGTAATCGAACCTCGAGGTGATGAGGGCATGAGTGACTGTGAGCAATGACTCCCTGTCCAAATAGGGTCGCAACTGGTGCCCCAGGCGATCGTGTGACTGGCTTAAAGGTGGCCAACTTGACGTCACTCACGTCAAGGGTTTGGGTTAGGGTCACCAGTTAGCTGGAGCTGCGCACGTACATTACAGAAGACCAGGACGGTGGGGGAAGTGCGAATCTCTGAAGATTCCAAAGGGCTGGAGCCACCACAGAAAAGGCTCTACTTCTAGGCCCCGCCAGCCGGCATTGCTTAGCGGAGGGGAACCTGGAGAAGGCCGACTCCGTTGGACTTGACCGGCCGCTGGGATAGGTGCAGCAGGAGACGGGATGTCGAGACATGAGTGAGAACAAGCCCATCGGGGCAATTTTGTGTTTTAGAAGATCGAAGGCTTGGAAAATCAGGTCCGTTTGGAAGAGGAGAAACGAGGCAGCCTGGAAGAACTGCAGGTTGGGCTGCAGAAGGAAAAGGACGAAGCTCTCGAAAAGCTGCGAGAAGAGCTGGAGCAGGTGAGACAACAAGACCCCACCCCACCCCAGCCCCCCACAGGAAGAGGTTCTAAAGCCTAGAAACATATAAGACTGACGGCAGAAAAAGACCTCATGGTCCATCTACTCTGCCCTTATACTATTTCCTGTATTTTATCTTAGGATGGATCTATGTTTATCCCAGGCATGTTTAAATTTCAGTTACTGTGGATTTACCAACCACGTCTGCTGGAAGTTTGTTCCAAGCATCTACTACTCTTTCAGTAAAATATTTTCTCACGTTGCTTCTATCATCTATCTGTCTGTCTATCTATCTATCTTAGAAACATAGAAGATTGATGGCAGAAAAAGACCTCCTGGTCCATCTAGTCTGCCCTTATTCTATTTCCTTATTTTATCTTAGGATGGACATGTTTATCCCAGGCATGTTTAAATTCAGTTACTGTGGATTGACCAACCACGTCTGCCGGGAGTTTGTTCCAAGCATCTACTACTCTTTCAGTCAAATAATATTTTCTCATGTGGCTTCTGATCTTTCCCCCAACCAACCTCAGATGGTTGTCTCCTTGTTCTTGTGTTCACTTTCCTATTTAAAACACTTCAGTGTTGTGATGCAGTGATGGCGAACCTATGGCACAGGTGCCACAGGTGGCACACTGGGTCATATCTGCTGGCACACGAGCCGTTGCCCTAGCTCAGCTCCAACGGGCATGTGTTTGCCGGTTTGCTGGTTTTTGGCTCTGGGGGGGCGTTGTTGGCTTCCTGAGAGCCTCCAGAGGGATGGGGGAGGGCGTTTTTACCCGCTGAGGGCTCCAGGGAAGCCTTTGGAATGGCAGGGTGAAGAGCCAACCAGGTTCCCCGATCCCAAGCCAGGTAGGGCGGAGCCTCTCTGGTTCCTGAAATACAGGTGGGCGGGCACATGGGTGTGTCTTCTCCCCCCCCCCTCCCAGGAAAGGATGCAAGAAAGGGAAGGAATGAGAACGAAGCTACAACAGATGGAAGAAGGCAAAGAACACCTACAAGCAGAATGCAGCCGTTTGTCCCTCCGGGAGCACGAACTTCAGGCTCAAGCTGACCGGATGGATCATTTCTGGGCCACTCAGGTCGCCTTAGCATGTCAGCAGCTGGAGGAGCTCCTTCCTGAGAAGTCAACCCTGCTGCCTCACCTGTTGTGCAGGTAAGAATAGCAGAGTTTTTTTCCTTTTCTGGGGTGGGTGTTTTAAGAGGGCAGCCGATTTTCTCGAGAGTTGCTTCTTAATAGGAGATTCCATGTATGTATGTACAGTGGCACCCCGACCTACGAACGCCTCTACTTACGAACTTTTCTAGATAAGAACCGGGTGTTCAAGGTATTTTTTACCATTTTCCACTTGCAAACCCGAGCCTCCGAAACTGTAACCGGAAAAGGCAGGGAGAAGCCTTTGTGGGGCCTCTCTAGGAATCTCCTGGGAGGAAACAAGGCCGGAAAAGGCAAGGAGAAGCCTCTGTGGGGCCTCTCTAGGAATCTCCTGGGAGGAAACAAGGCCGGAAAAGGCAAGGAGAAGCCTCTGTGGGGCCTCTCTAGAAATCTCCTGGGAGGAAACAGGGCCAGAAAAGGTGGGGAGAAGCCTCCGTGGGTCCTCTCTATGAATGAAACACACTTTGCTCTGGTTTAGTTTCAAAGCGGGGGGAAATCAGCACACAAAAGGTCAAAGTCAGCAAGGCAGTCACGAAACACAACGATCAGATAATCCTCCACAATGGCCAAACCCACAGGCTGCTCTTTATAGCAGCCTCACTAATGACCACAGCCCCACCCAACCACAGGTGGCCTCATTTTCTTTGATAATAATCTCTCAGTTGTTGCTGCCTATGCATCGCTCTCCGCATGCGTGGCTGTATCATTAACTCTTGTTCCGAATCCAAGGAGGAGCTAGAGAATTGATCTCCTTCTGAGCTGTCTGCCACACTCTCCTCCTCCCTGTCACTCATGTCTTCTTGGTCAGAGGAGCCTTCATCAGCAGATTCCACCGGGGGCAAAACAGGCCTGCAGCATGTGGATGTCTCCCCCACATCCACAGTCCTTGGGGCAGGAGCTGGGCCAGAGCTAACCACAACACTGATTAGTTAAAGTTGTTGTACTTTGTTGGTGTTGCTTTCTTTCCAAGGGGGGCCTCTCCACTCTCCTCTGGCGCCGCCTTCCAGGCTCTGCGAGAGGTGAAGGAAGAAATTCAAAGTTACATCCAGGACCTCAACCACGAGCTCGAGAGGCAAAGGCAGCGTGTGGTCCAGATCCAGAGAGAGAAGGTGAGTGGGAGGCACCTGCTGGCCTGAGCTATCAGAGCCCCAAGAACCATAAAAGTTGGTGGAGTTACCGTATTCATCAGATTATAAGATGCACCTTATAAGGTGGAAAATTTGGGTGCATCTTATACTCTGAATGCCGCTTTTAAAAAAAAGGTTTTCCCCCCAGCCCTAAAGAGGTGCTAGCGATCTTCCTTACCAGCTTGCAGGCTTTTTCATTGTTACTCTCTCTCTCTGAAGGTTTTTCCAGCCCTTTGCAGGCTTTTTTTCATTGCTACTCACTCCAAAAAAGGTTTTTTTCAGCCCTAACGAAGTGCTAGCAATCTTCCCAGCTTGCAGGAAGTTTTTTCCCCAGCCCTAAATCTTTACAGGCTTTTTTTCATTGCTACTCTCTCCGAATAAGTTTTTTTTCTCAGCCCTAAATCTTTACAGGCTTTTTTTAATTGCTACTCCCTCCGAATAAGTTTTTTTTTTCTCAGCCCTAAGTCTTTACAGGCTTTTTTTTCATTGCTACTTCCTCTGAAGAGGTTTTTTTCCAGCCCTAAGTCTCTGCAGGCTTTTTTTCATTGCTACTCCCTCTGAATAATTTTTTTTTTCTCAGCCCTAAGTCTTTACAGGCTTTTTTTCATTGCTACTCTCTCTGAAGAGGTTTTTTCCAGCCCTAAGTCTCTGAAGGCTTTTTTTTCATTGCTACTCCCTCGAAATAAGTTTTTTTTCAGTCCTAAGTCTTTGCAGGCTTTTTTTCATTGCTACTCCCTCTGAAGAAGTTTTTTTCCCAGCCCTAAGTCTCCGCAGGCCTTTTTTCATTGCTACTCCCTCTGAAGAAATGTTTCCCAGCCCTAAGTCTGTGCAGGCTTTTTTTCATTGCTACTCCCTCCGAATAATTTTTTTTCTCAGCCCTAAGTCTTTGCAGGCTTTTTTTCATTGCTACTCCCTCTGAAGAAGTTTTTTCCAGCCCTAAGTCTCTGAAGGCTTTTTTTTCATTGCTACTCCCTCCAAATAAGTTTTTTTTCAGTCCTAAGTCTTTGCAGGCTTTTTTTCATTGCTACTCCCTCTGAAGAAGTTTTTTCCAGCCCAAAGACTTTGCAGGCTTTTTTCATTGCTACTGCTCCAAATAAAGTTGTTTTTCAGCCCTAACCAGGGGGTAAATGTGCTGAAGCTGACCAGACTAAGGACCGCTAGCCAGATGAATACTTGGTAGGCAGATTTTTTCCTCCCTATTTTCTTCCCCAAAAACTAAGGTGCGTCTTATACTCCGAAAAATACGGTACTTCTGAGCGGTTTATTATTCATCCCCGAGTTCAATTCTTTCCAAGTCATGTCATCAATCGTCTTTTTCCGTTCTTCAGGAGGTGGAGTTGAGGCAGCAGAAAGAACAGCTTCACCTGGAGAATCGGTCCATTCTAGAAGCCCTGAAAGAGCAGATGGTTCAGGTGAGTTACTCCTTCAGCTCAGGTAGTTGGGGCCGTGAGATAACTTTGCCATTGGGACTCGCTTCAGTGCATTGCAAGTGATACCTCTACTTACGGACTTAATTCGTTCCGTGACCAGGTTCGTAAGTAGAAAAATTTGTAAGAAGAAGCAATTTTTCCCATAGGAATCAATGTAGAAGCAAATAAGGCGTGCGATTGGGGAAACCATGGGGAGGGTGGAGGCCCTGTTTCCTCCTGGGAGATTCCTAGAGAGGCCCCACGGAGGCTTCTCCCCGCCTTTTTCGGACCTGTTTCCTCTCAGGAGATTCCTCGAGAGGCTCCATGGAGGCTTCTCCCCACCTTTTCCAGTCCTGTTTCTTCCCAGGAGATTCCTCGAGAGGCTCCACGGAGGCTTCCCCCCACTTTTTCCGGTCTGTTTCTTCCCAGGAGACTCCTCGAGAGGTTCCATGGAGGCCTCTCCCCACCTTTTTCGGACCTGTTTCTTCTCAGGAGATTCCTCGAGAGGCTCCACGGAGGCTTCTCCCCACTTTTTCCGGTCCTGTTTCTTCCCAGGAGATTCCTCGAGAGGCTCCACGGAGGCTTCTCCCCACCTTTTCCAGTCCTGTTTCTTCCCAGGAGATTCCTTGAGAGGCTCCACAGAGGCTTCTCCCCACCTTTTCCAGCCCTGTTTCCTTCCAGGAGATTCCAAGAGAGGCCCCATGGAGGCTTCTCCCTGCCTTTTCCGGTTACAGTTTCGGAGGCTCGGGTTTGTAAGTGGAAAATGGTTCTTGAGAAGAGGCAAAAAAAATCTCGAACACCCGGTTCTTATCTAGAAAAGTTCATAAGTAGAGGCATTCTTAGGTAGAGGTACCAATGTATTTACATTTTTAAAAAGAATAGAAAAAAGAAAATACATATACAAAACAACATTAAACAACACACTGACAACTATACGATATAACCCCAGTCCAGTTGCCACTTGGAAAATAAATAAAATAGAAACATAGAAGACTGACAGCAGAAAAAGACCTCCTGGTCCATCTAGTCTGCCCTTATACTATTTTTTGTATTTTATCTTAGGATGGATATATGTTTATCCCAGGCATGTTTAAATTTAGTTCCTGTGGATTGACCAATCACGTCTGCTGGAAGTTTGTTCCAAGGATCTACTCCTCTTTCCGTCAAATAATATTTTCTCATGTTGCTTTTGATCTTTCCCCCAACTAACCTCAGATTGTGTCCCCTTGTTCTTGTGTTCACTTTCCTATTAAAAACACTTCCCTCCTGAGCCTTATTTAACCCTTTGACATATTTAAATGTTTCGATCATGTCCCCCCTTTTTCCCTTCTGTCCTCCAGACTAGACAGATTGACTTCATGAAGTCTTTCCTGATACGTTTTAATGGGACAATGCAACCAAACAGGTTTTGTTTTTTTATTTTAAAGGTAATAGGAGACTTTGCAAATTTTATTCTTCTCCTTAGGAACACCTGAGCGATATCCTTGCCCTGCAGCGCAGCTGGTTGAAGGAAGGACAGGAGAAAGACAAGCCCACTTTAGGCCACAACCCAAAGAGAGAGTTGGCGAGTGGCCTGCACCCCGGAAGGATGTGGCTGGTGCGAAAGACAAGACGGATCACACGCCTATCAACCATCCAAAGCGGGAACTGGATCTTGAGACGGAAGGGTGAGTGTTACAAGAGGGGAACGGAATTTAGTTGCTCCCCAACTTGATGTAGTCCCCCTGGGTTGGATTCTGTTGTGAGTGGTCCACGACCGGGTCACAGATTCTGGGGATGATGAATAGGGTCTGTCTTGGTACCCTAGAGCAGTGTTTTTCAACCAGTGTGCCATGGCACACTAGTGTGCCGCGAGACATGGTCAGGTGTGCTGTGAAGCTCAGAGAGAGAGAAAGCAAGAGAGAGAAAACAAGAGAAAGAAAGAGAAAGAGAAAGAAAGCAAGAGAGAGAGAAAGAGAGGGAGGGAAGGAGAGAGAGAGAAAGACATAGAGGGAGGTAGGGAGGGAGAGAGAAAGAAAGCAAAAAAGAGAGGAAGGAAGGAAGAGAAATAAAGAGGGATGGAGAGAGAGTGAGAAAGAAAGAGGAAGGAAGGGAGAGAAAGAGGGAGGGAGAAAGAAATAGAGTGAAGGGGAGGAAGAGAGAGAGAGAGAAATTTTTTGTCCAAACTTTTTTTAGCCGCCCTCCCGCTCAATGTGCCCCAGGGTTTCGTAAATGTAAAAAATGTGCCGCGGCTCAAAAAAGGTTGAAAATCACTGCCCTAGAGCAGCGTTCTTGACAACTGAGTCAGAAAGTGAGAGAGAGGGAGAA
>NW_027248668.1:0-46572 GCF_031021105.1 Erythrolamprus reginae | reverse complement strand
AACAGCCAACCTTAGCATTAAGAAGGGCCATTGAAATTTTCTTTCTGGTTCTAAGAACCCATTCCACGGCTGAATTATGCCAGGCAGAAAGCTATAAAATCTATAATCAATCAATGGCCACACCTAGCATTAACATAGACCATTGAGTTTATCCTACTGCAGGTTGAGAGATGAATCTTCTTTCTTCTACGATGCAGCCTTATGTGCCTTTGAGATAAAATAACAAAAACATTATTTCAATTCCCATCCACTGCAATAATATTAATCCATTGTGATTATTATTACCTCAACCCTAATCCTAACCCTTACTTACCTAGGAAGAACGGACTATGAAGTAGTGAAAAACCATTCACTGTCGTAGTGAAGTAGTGAAAAACCATTCAAAGGCTAAAAGGGCTTGAGCTGCAGACACCTTCTTGATCTCTTCTTTATTCTTCTTTCACTTTCCTTTCTTCCTCAGTCATCCCAGGGTTCCCTTTCTGGTTCTAAGAACCCTTTTCAGGGCTAAATTATGCCAGGCAGAAATCAATAAAATCTGTAATCAATCAACGGCCACTTAGAATTAAGAAAGGCCATTGAAGTTACCTTTTCCTGTTACATTTTCATTTCTGGTTCTAAGAACCATCGCCAGGGCTAAATTATGCCAGGCACAATAGGTATAAAATCGATTATCAATTACTGGCCAAACCTAGCATTCAAAAGGGCCACTGTAGTTTTCATTCTGGTTTTACGAACTATCACCATGGCTAAATTATGCCAGGAAGAAATCTATACAATCTGTAATCAATCAATAGGCACTTAGAATTAAGAAGGGCCATTGAAGTTACCTTTTCCTGTTACATTTTCATTTCTGGTTCTAAGAACCATCGCCAGGGCTAAATTATGCCAGGCAAAATAGGTATAAAATCTATTATCAATTACCAGGGCTAAATTATGCCAGGCAGAAAACTATACAATCTGTAATCAATCAACAGCCACACTTAGCATTAAGAAGGGCCATTGAAATTTTCTTTCTGGTTCTAAGAACCATTACCATGGCCGAATTATGCCAGGCACAAAACTATACAATCTGTAATCAATCAACAACCACACTTAGCATTAAGAAGGGCCATTGAAATTTTCTTTCTGGTTCTAAGAACCATCGCCAGGGCTAAATTATGCCAGGCAAAATAAGGTATAAAATCTATTATCAATTACTGGCTAAACCTAGCATTTAAAAGGGCCACTGAAGATTTCATTCTGGTTTTAAGAACCATCACCATGGCTGAATTATGCCAGGCAGAAATCTATACAATCTGTAATCAATCAACAGCCAACCTTAGCATTAAGAAGGGCCATTGAAATTTTCTTTCTGGTTCTAAGAACCCATGCCACGGCTAAATTATGCCAGGCAAAAAGCTATAAAATCTATAATCAATCAATGGCCACACCTAGCATTAACATAGACCATTGAGTTTATCCTACTGCAGGTTGAGAGATGAATCTTCTTTCTTCTACGATGCAGCCTTATGTGCCTTTGAGATAAAATAACAAAAACATTATTTCAATTCCCATCCACTGCAATAATATTAATCCATTGTGATTATTATTACCTCAACCCTAATCCTAACCCTTACTTACCTAGGAAGAAAGGACTATGAAGTAGTGAAAAACCATTCACCTCCCTCTATTATCCTAAAATCTTGGGGAAGACAAGTGACAACCGAAGTTACCTCGCTAAGTCGAAGGCCACATCACAGCCAAAGGCTAAAAGGGCTTGAGCTGCAGACACCTTCTTGATCACTTCTTTATTCTTCTTTCACTTTCCTTTCTTCCTCAGTCATCCCAGGGTTCCCTTTCTGGTTCTAAGAACCCTTTACAGGGCTAAATTATGCCAGGCAGAAATCAATAAAATCTGTAATCAATCAACAGCCACTTAGAATTAAGAAGGGCCACCGAAGTTTCCATTCGGGTTCTAAGAACGATCACCATGGCCGAATTATGCCAGGCAGAAATCTATACAATCTGTAATCAATCAACAGCCACACTTAGCATTAAGAAGGGCCATTGAAGTTTTCTTTCTGGTTCTAAGAACCATCACCATGGCCGAATTATGCCAGGCAGAAAACTATACAATCTGTAATCAATCAACAGCCACACTTAGCATTAAGAAGGGCCATTGAAATTTTCTTTCTGGTTCTAAGAACCATTACCATGGCCGAATTATGCCAGGCAGAAAACTATACAATCTGTAATCAATCAACAACCACACTTAGCATTAAGAAGGGCCATTGAAATTTTCTTTCTGGTTCTAAGAATCCTTGCCAGGGGTAAATTATGCCAGGCAGAAAGCTATAAAATCTATAATCAATCAATGGCCACACCTAGCATTAACAGAGACCATTGAGTTTATCCTACTGCAGGTTGAGAGATGAATCTTCTTTCTTCTACGATGCTGCCATAAGTGCCTTTGAGATAAAACAACAAAAACATTATTTCAATTTCTCTCCACTGTAATAATATTAATCCATTGTGATTGCTATTATCTCAACCCTAAACATAATCCTTACTTACCGAGGAAGAATGGACTATCAAGTAGTGAAAAACCATCCACCTCCCTCCATTATCCCAAAATCTTGGAGAAGACAAGTCACAACCGAAGTTACCTCGCTAAGTCGAAGGCCACATCACAGCCAAAGGCTAACAGGGCTTGAGCTGCAGACATCTTCTTAATCTCTTCTTTCTTCTTCTTTCACTTTCCTTTCTTCCTGAGTCATGCCAGGGTTTCCTTTCTGGTTCTAAGAACCCTTGCCAGGGCTTAATTATGCCAGGCAGAAATCTATAAAATCTGTAATCAATCAACGGCCACTTAGAATTAAGAAGGGCCATTGAAGTTACCTTTTCCTGTTACATTTTCATTTCTGGTTATAAGAACCATCGCCAGGGCTAAATTATGCCAGGCAAAATAAGGTATAAAATCTATTATCAATTACTGGCTAAACCTAGCATTTAAAAGGGCCACTGAAGATTTCATTCTGGTTTTAAGAACCATCACCATGGCTGAATTATGCCAGGCAGAAATCTATACAATCTGTAATCAATCAACAGCCAACCTTAGCATTAAGAAGGGCCATTGAAATTTTCTTTCTGGTTCTAAGAACCCATGCCACGGCTGAATTATGCCAGGCAGAAAGCTATAAAATCTATAATCAATCAATGGCCACACCTAGCATTAACATAGACCATTGAGTTTATCCTACTGCAGGTTGAGAGATGAATCTTCTTTCTTCTACGATGCAGCCTTATGTGCCTTTGAGATAAAATAACAAAAACATTATTTCAATTCCCATCCACTGCAATAATATTAATCCATTGTGATTATTATTACCTCAACCCTAATCCTAACCCTTACTTACCTAGGAAGAACGGACTATGAAGTAGTGAAAAACCATTCACCTCCCTCCATTATCCTAAAATCTTGGGGAAGACAAGTGACAACCGAAGTTACCTCGCTAAGTCGAAGGCCACATCACAGCCAAAGGCTAAAAGGGCTTGAGCTGCAGACACCTTCTTGATCTCTTCTTTATTCTTTTTTCATTTTCCTTTCTTCCTCAGTCATCCCAGGGTTCCCTTTCTGGTTCTAAGAACCCTTTACAGGGCTAAATTATGCCAGGCAGAAATCAATAACATCTGTAATCAATCAACGGCCACTTAGAATTAAGAAGGGCCACCGAAGTTTCCATTCGGGTTCTAAGAACGATCACCATGGCCGAATTATGCCAGGCAGAAATCTATACAATCTGTAATCAATCAACAGCCACACTTAGCATTAAGAAGGGCCATTGAAGTTTTCTTTCTGGTTCTAAGAACCATCACCATGGCCGAATTATGCCAGGCAGAAAACTATACAATCTGTAATCAATCAACAGCCACACTTAGCATTAAGAAGGGCAATTGAAATTTTCTTTCTGGTTCTAAGAACCATTACCATGGCCGAATTATGCCAGGCAGAAAACTATACAATCTGTAATCAATCAACAACCACACTTAGCATTAAGAAGGGCCATTGAAATTTTCTTTCTGGTTCTAAGAATCTTTGCCAGGGGTAAATTATGCCAGGCAGAAAGCTATAAAATATATAATCAATCAATGGCCACACCTAGCATTAACAGAGACCATTGAGTTTATCCTACTGCAGGTTGAGAGATGAATCTTCTTTCTTCTACGATGCTGCCATAAGTGCCTTTGAGATAAAACAACAAAAACATTATTTCAATTTCTCTCCACTGTAATAATATTAATCCATTGTGATTGCTATTATCTCAACCCTAAACATAACCCTTAATTACCGAGGAAGAACGGACTATCAAGTAGTGAAAAACCATCCACCTCCCTCCATTATCCCAAAATCTTGGAGAAGACAAGTCACAACCGAAGTTACCTCGCTAAGTCGAAGGCCACATCACAGCCAAACGCTAACAGGGCTTGAGCTGCAGACATCTTCTTAATCTCTTCTTTCTTCTTCTTTCACTTTCCTTTCTTCCTGAGTCATGCCAGGGTTTCCTTTCTGGTTCTAAGAACCCTTGCCAGGGCTTAATTATGCCAGGCAGAAATCTATAAAATCTGTAATCAATCAACGGCCACTTAGAATTAAGAAGGGCCATTGAAGTTACCTTTTCTTGTTACATTTTCCTTTCTGGTAATAAAAACCATCGCCAGGGCTAAATTATGCCAGGCAAAATAAGGTATAAAATCTATTATCAATTACTGGCCAAACCTAGCATTTAAAAGGGCCACTGAAGATTTCATTCTGGTTTTAAGAACCATCACCATGGCTGAATTATGCCACACAGAAATCTATACAATCTGTAATCAATCAACAGCCAACCTTATCATTAAGAAGGGCCATTGAAATTTTCTTTCTGGTTCTAAGAACCCATGCCACGGCTGAATTATGCCAGGCAGAAAGCTATAAAATCTATAATCAATCAATGGCCACACCTAGCATTAACATAGACCATTGAGTTTATCCTACTGCAGGTTGAGAGATGAATCTTCTTTCTTCTACGATGCAGCCTTATGTGCCTTTGAGATAAAATAACAAAAACATTATTTCAATTCCCATCCACTGCAATAATATTAATCCATTGTGATTATTATTACCTCAACCCTAATCCTAACCCTTACTTACATAGGAAGAACGGACTATGAAGTAGTGAAAAACCATTCACCTCCCTCCATTATCCTAAAATCTTGGGGAAGACAAGTGACAACCGAAGTTACCTCGCTAAGTCGAAGGCCACATCACAGCCAAAGGCTAAAAGGGCTTGAGCTGCAGACACCTTCTTGATCTCTTCTTTATTCTTCTTTCACTTTCCTTTCTTCCTCAGTCATCCCAGGGTTCCCTTTCTGGTTCTAAGAACCCTTTACAGGGCTAAATTATGCCAGGCAGAAATCAATAACATCTGTAATCAATCAACGGCCACTTAGAATTAAGAAGGGCCACCGAAGTTTCCATTCGGGTTCTAAGAACGATCACCATGGCCGAATTATGCCAGGCAGAAATCTATACAATCTGTAATCAATCAACAGCCACACTTAGCATTAAGAAGGGCCATTGAAGTTTTCTTTCTGGTTCTAAGAACCATCACCATGGCCGAATTATGCCAGGCAGAAAACTATACAATCTGTAATCAATCAACAGCCACACTTAGCATTAAGAAGGGCCATTAAAATTTTCTTTCTGGTTCTAAGAACCATTACCATGGCCGAATTATGCCAGGCAGAAAACTATACAATCTGTAATCAATCAACAACCACACTTAGCATTAAGAAGGGCCATTGAAATTTTCTTTCTGGTTCTAAGAATCCTTGCCAGGGGTAAATTATGCCAGGCAGAAAGCTATAAAATCTATAATCAATCAATGGCCACACCTAGCATTAACAGAGACCATTGAGTTTATCGTGTTGCAGGAAGAGAAATGAATCTTCTTTCTTCTACGATGCTGCCATAAGTGCCTTTGAGATAAAACAAAAACATTATTTCAATTTCTCTCCACTGTAATAATATTAATCCATTGTGATTGCTATTACCTCAACCCTAAACATAACCCTTACTTACCGAGGAAGAACGGACTATCAAGTAGTGAAAAACCATCCACCTCCCTCCATTATCCCAAAATCTTGGAGAAGACAAGTCACAACCGAAGTTACCTCGCTAAGTCGAAGGCCACATCACAGCCAAACGCTAACAGGGCTTGAGCTGCAGACATCTTCTTAATCTCTTCTTTCTTCTTCTTTCACTTTCCTTTCTTCCTGAGTCATGCCAGGGTTTCCTTTCTGGTTCTAAGAACCCTTGCCAGGGCTTAATTATGCCAGGCAGAAATCTATAAAATCTGTAATCAATCAACGGCCTCTTAGAATTAAGAAAGGCCATTGAAGTTACCTTTTCCTGTTACATTTTCATTTCTGGTTCTAAGAACCATCGCCAGGGCTAAATTATGCCAGGCAAAATAGGTATAAAATCTATTATCAATTACTGGCCAAACCTAGCATTTAAAAGGGCCACTGTAGTTTTCATTCTGGTTTTACGAACTATCACCATGGCTAAATTATGCCAGGAAGAAATCTATACAATCTGTAATCAATCAATAGGCACTTAGAATTAAGAAGGGCCATTGAAGTTTTCTTTATGGTTCTAAGAACCCTTGCCAGGGCTAAATTATGCCAGGCAAAATAGGTATAAAATCTATTATCCATTACTGGCCACACATAGCATTTAAAAGGGCCACTGAAGTTTTCATTCTGCTTCTAAGAACCATCACCATGGCTGGATTATGCCAGGCAGAAATCTATACAATCTGTAATCAATCAACAGCCACTTAGAATTAAGAAGGGCCATTGAAGTTAACTTTTCCTGTTACATTTTCCTTTCTGGTAATAAGAACCATCGCCAGGGCTAAATTATGCCAGGCAAAATAAGGTATAAAATCTATTATCAATTACTGGCCAAACCTAGCATTTAAAAGGGCCACTGAAGATTTCATTCTGGTTTTAAGAACCATCACCATGGCTGAATTATGCCAGGCAGAAATCTATACAATCTGTAATCAATCAACAGCCAACCTTAGCATTAAGAAGGGCCATTGAAATTTTCTTTCTGGTTCTAAGAACCCATGCCACGGCTGAATTATGCCAGGCAGAAAGCTATAAAATCTATAATCAATCAATGGCCACACCTAGCATTAACATAGACCATTGAGTTTATCCTACTGCAGGTTGAGAGATGAATCTTCTTTCTTCTACGATGCAGCCTTATGTGCCTTTGAGATAAAATAACAAAAACATTATTTCAATTCCCATCCACTGCAATAATATTAATCCATTGTGATTATTATTACCTCAACCCTAATCCTAACCCTTACTTACCTAGGAAGAACGGACTATGAAGTAGTGAAAAACCATTCACCTCCCTCCATTATCCTAAAATCTTGGGGAAGACAAGTCACAACCGAAGTTACCTCGCTAAGTCGAAGGCCACATCACAGCCAAAGGCTAAAAGGGCTTGAGCTGCAGACACCTTCTTGATCTCTTCTTTATTCTTCTTTCACTTTCCTTTCTTCCTCAGTCATCCCAGGGTTCCCTTTCTGGTTCTAAGAACCCTTTACAGGGCTAAATTATGCCAGGCAGAAATCAATAACATCTGTAATCAATCAACGGCCACTTAGAATTAAGAAGGGCCACCGAAGTTTCCATTCGGGTTCTAAGAACGATCACCATGGCCGAATTATGCCAGGCAGAAATCTATACAATCTGTAATCAATCAACAGCCACACTTAGCATTAAGAAGGGCCATTAAAGTTTTCTTTCTGGTTCTAAGAACCATCACCATGGCCGAATTATACCAGGCAGAAAACTATACAATCTGTAATCAATCAACAGCCACACTTAGCATTAAGAAGGGCCATTGAAATTTTCTTTCTGGTTCTAAGAACCATTACCATGGCCGAATTATGCCAGGCAGAAAACTATACAATCTGTAATCAATCAACAACCACACTTAGCATTAAGAAGGGCCATTGAAATTTTCTTTCTGGTTCTAAGAATCCTTGCCAGGGGTAAATTATGCCAGGCAGAAAGCTATAAAATCTATAATCAATCAATGGCCACACCTAGCATTAACAGAGACCATTGAGTTTATCGTGTTGCAGGAAGAGAAATGAATCTTCTTTCTTCTACGATGCTGCCATAAGTGCCTTTGAGATAAAACAAAAACATTATTTCAATTTCTCTCCACTGTAATAATATTAATCCATTGTGATTGCTATTACCTCAACCCTAAACATAACCCTTACTTACCGAGGAAGAACGGACTATCAAGTAGTGAAAAACCATCCACCTCCCTCCATTATCCCAAAATCTTGGAGAAGACAAGTCACAATCGAAGTTACCTCGCTAAGTCGAAGGCCACATCACAGCCAAACGCTAACAGGGCTTGAGCTGCAGACATCTTCTTAATCTCTTCTTTCTTCTTCTTTAACTTTCCTTTCTTCCTGAGTCATGCCAGGGTTTCCTTTCTGGTTCTAAGAACCCTTGCCAGGGCTTAATTATGCCAGGCAGAAATCTATAAAATCTGTAATCAATCAACGGCCACTTAGAATTAAGAAAGGCCATTGAAGTTACCTTTTCCTGTTACATTTTCATTTCTGGTTCTAAGAACCATCGCCAGGGCTAAATTATGCCAGGCAAAATAGGTATAAAATCTATTATCCATTACTGGCCACACATAGCATTTAAAAGGGCCACTGAAGTTTTCATTCTGCTTCTAAGAATCATCACCATGGCTGGATTATGCCAGGCAGAAATCTATACAATCTGTAATCAATCAACAGCCAACCTTAGCATTAAGAAGGGCCATAGAAATTTTCTTTCTGGTTCTAAGAACCCATGCCACGGCTGAATTATGCCAGGCAGAAAGCTATAAAATCTATAATCAATCAATGGCCACACCTAGCATTAACATAGACCATTGAGTTTATCCTACTGCAGGTTGAGAGATGAATCTTCTTTCTTCTACGATGCAGCCTTATGTGCCTTTGAGATAAAATAACAAAAACATTATTTCAATTCCCATTCACTGCAATAATATTAATCCATTGTGATTATTATTACCTCAACCCTAATCCTAACCCTTACTTACCTAGGAAGAACGGACTATGAAGTAGTGAAAAACCATTCACCTCCCTCCATTATCCCAAAATCTTGGAGAAGACAAGTTCCAATCGAAGTTACCTCGCTAAGTCGAAGGCCACATCACAGCCAAACGCTAACAGGGCTTGAGCTGCAGACATCTTCTTAATCTCTTCTTTCTTCTTCTTTAACTTTCCTTTCTTCCTGAGTCATGCCAGGGTTTCCTTTCTGGTTCTAAGAACCCTTGCCAGGGCTTAATTATGCCAGGCAGAAATCTATAAAATCTGTAATCAATCAACGGCCACTTAGAATTAAGAAAGGCCATTGAAGTTACCTTTTCCTGTTACATTTTCATTTCTGGTTCTAAGAACCATCGCCAGGGCTAAATTATGCCAGGCAAAATAGGTATAAAATCTATTATCCATTACTGGCCACACATAGCATTTAAAAGGGCCACTGAAGTTTTCATTCTGCTTCTAAGAATCATCACCATGGCTGGATTATGCCAGGCAGAAATCTATACAATCTGTAATCAATCAACAGCCAACCTTAGCATTAAGAAGGGCCATTGAAATTTTCTTTCTGGTTCTAAGAACCCATGCCACGGCTGAATTATGCCAGGCAGAAAGCTATAAAATCTATAATCAATCAATGGCCACACCTAGCATTAACATAGACCATTGAGTTTATCCTACTGCAGGTTGAGAGATGAATCTTCTTTCTTCTACGATGCAGCCTTATGTGCCTTTGAGATAAAATAACAAAAACATTATTTCAATTCCCATTCACTGCAATAATATTAATCCATTGTGATTATTATTACCTCAACCCTAATCCTAACCCTTACTTACCTAGGAAGAACGGACTATGAAGTAGTGAAAAACCATTCACCTCCCTCCATTATCCTAAAATCTTGGGGAAGACAAGTGACAAACGAAGTTACCTCGCTAAGTCGAAGGCCACATCACAGCCAAAGGCTAAAAGGGCTTGAGCTGCAGACACCTTCTTGATCACTTCTTTATTCTTCTTTCACTTTCCTTTCTTCCTCAGTCATCCCAGGGTTCCCTTTCTGGTTCTAAGAACCCTTTACAGGGCTAAATTATGCCAGGCAGAAATCAATAAAATCTGTAATCAATCAACAGCCACACTTAGCATTAAGAAGGGCCATTGAAGTTTTCGTTCTGGTTCTAAGAACCATCACCATGGCCGAATTATGCCAGGCAGAAAACTATACAATCTGTAATCAATCAACAGCCACACTTATCATTAAGAAGGGCCATTGAAATTTTCTTTCTGGTTCTAAGAACCATTACCATGGCCGAATTATGCCAGGCAAAAAACTATAAAATCTGTAATCAATCAACGGCCACTTAGAATTAAGAAAGGCCATTGAAGTTACCTTTTCCTGTTACATTTTCATTTCTGGTTCTAAGAACCATCGCCAGGGCTAAATTATGCCAGGCAAAATAGGTATAGAAACATAGAAACATAGAAGACTGACGGCAGAAAAAGACCTCTTGGTCCATCTAGTCTGCCCTTTTACTATTTCCTGTATTTTATCTTAGGATGGATATATGTTTATCCCAGGCATGTTTAAATTCAGTTACTGTGGATTTCCCAACCACGTCTGCTGGAAGTTTGTTCCAAGGATCTACTACTCTTTCAGTAAAATAATATTTTCTCATGTTGCCTTTGATCTTTCCCCCAACTAACTTCAGATTGTGTCCCCTTGTTCTTGTGTTCACTTTCCTGTTAAAAACACTTCCCTCCTGAACCCTATTTAACCCTTTAACATATTTAAATGTTTCGATCATGTCCCCCCTTTTCCTTCTGTCTTCCAGACTATACAGATTGAGTTCATTCAGTCTTTCCTGATACGTTTTATACTTAAGACCTTCCACCATTCTTGTAGCCCGTCTTTGGACCCGTTCAATTTTGTCAATATCTTTTTGTAGGTGAGGTCTCCAGAACTGAACACAGTACTCCAACTGTGGTCTCACCAGCGCTCTATATAAGGGGATCACAATCTCCCTCTTCCTGCTTGTTATACCCCTAGCTATGCAGCCAAGCATCCTACTTGCCTTTCCTACCACCTGACCACACTGTTCACTATCATCTATTATCAATTACTGGCCAAACCTAGCATTTAAAAGGGCCACTGTAGTTTTCATTCTGGTTTTACGAACTATCACCATGGCTAAATTATGCCAGGAAGAAATCTATACAATCTGTAATCAATAAATAGGCACTTAGAATTAAGAAGGGCCATTGAAGTTTTCTTTATGGTTCTAAGAACCCTTGCCAGGGCTAAATTATGCCAGGCAAAATAGGTATAAAATCTATTATCCATTACTGGCCACACATAGCATTTAAAAGGGCCACTGAAGTTTTCATTCTGCTTCTAAGAACCATCACCATGGCTGGATTATGCCAGGCAGAAATCTATACAATCTGTAATCAATCAACAGCCAACCTTAGCATTAAGAAGGGCCATTGAAATTTTCTTTCTGGTTCTAAGAATCCTTGCCAGGGGTAAATTATGCCAGCCAGAAAGCTATAAAATCTATAATCAATCAATGGCCACACCTAGCATTAACAGAGACCATTGAGTTTATCGTGCTGCAGGAAGAGAAATGAATCTTCTTTCTTCTACGATGCTGCCATAAGTGCCTTTGAGATAAAACAACAAAAACAGTATTTCAATATATCTCCACTGTAATAATATTAATCCATTGTGATTGCTATTACCTCAACCCTAAACATAACCCTTACTTACCGAGGAAGAATGGACTATCAAGTAGTGAAAAACCATCCACCTCCCTCCATTATCCCAAAATCTTGGAGAAGACAAGTCACAATCGAAGTTACCTCGCTAAGTCGAAGGCCACATCACAGCCAAACGCTAACAGGGCTTGAGCTGCAGACATCTTCTTAATCTCTTCTTTCTTCTTCTTTCACTTTCCTTTCTTCCTGAGTCATGCCAGGGTTTCCTTTCTGGTTCTAAGAACCCTTGCCAGGGCTTAATTATGCCAGGCAGAAATCTATAAAATCTGTAATCAATCAACGGCCACTTAGAATTAAGAAAGGCCATTGAAGTTACCTTTTCCTGTTACATTTTCATTTCTGGTTCTAAGAACCATCGCCAGGGCTAAATTATGCCAGGCAAAATAGGTATAAAATCTATTATCAATTACTGGCAAAACCTAGCATTTAAAAGGGCCACTGTAGTTTTCATTCTGGTTGTACGAACTATCACCATGGCTAAATTATGCCAGGAAGAAATCTATACAACCTGTAATCAATCAATAAGCACTTAGAATTAAGAAGGGCCATTGAAGTTTTCTTTATGGTTCTAAGAACCCTTGCCAGGGCTAAATTATGCCAGGCAAAATAGGTATAAAATCTATTATCCATTACTGGCCACACATAGCATTTAAAAGGGCCACTGAAGTTTTCATTCTGCTTCTAAGAACCATCACCATGGCTGGATTATGCCAGGCAGAAATCTATACAATCTGTAATCAATCAACAGCCACTTAGAATTAAGAAGGGCCATTGAAGTTACCTTTTCCTGTTACATTTTCCTTTCTGGTAATAAGAACCATCGCCAGGGCTAAATTATGCCAGGCAAAATAAGGTATAAAATCTATTATCAATTACTGGCCAAACCTAGCATTTAAAAGGGCCACTGAAGATTTCATTCTGGTTTTAAGAACCATCACCATGGCTGAATTATGCCAGGCAGAAATCTATACAATCTGTAATCAATCAACAGCCAACCTTAGCATTAAGAAGGGCCATTGAAATTTTCTTTCTGGTTCTAAGAACCCATGCCACGGCTGAATTATGCCAGGCAGAAAGCTATAAAATCTATAATCAATCAATGGCCACACCTAGCATTAACATAGACCATTGAGTTTATCCTACTGCAGGTTGAGAGATGAATCTTCTTTCTTCTACGATGCAGCCTTATGTGCCTTTGAGATAAAATAACAAAAACATTATTTCAATTCCCATCCACTGCAATAATATTAATCCATTGTGATTATTATTACCTCAACCCTAATCCTAACCCTTACTTACCTAGGAAGAACGGACTATGAAGTAGTGAAAAACCATTCACCTCCCTCCATTATCCTAAAATCTTGGGGAAGACAAGTCACAACCGAAGTTACCTCGCTAAGTCGAAGGCCACATCACAGCCAAAGGCTAAAAGGGCTTGAGCTGCAGACACCTTCTTGATCTCTTCTTTATTCTTCTTTCACTTTCCTTTCTTCCTCAGTCATCCCAGGGTTCCCTTTCTGGTTCTAAGAACCCTTTACAGGGCTAAATTATGCCAGGCAGAAATCAATAACATCTGTAATCAATCAACGGCCACTTAGAATTAAGAAGGGCCACCGAAGTTTCCATTCGGGTTCTAAGAACGATCACCATGGCCGAATTATGCCAGGCAGAAATCTATACAATCTGTAATCAATCAACAGCCACACTTAGCATTAAGAAGGGCCATTGAAGTTTTCTTTCTGGTTCTAAGAACCATCACCATGGCCGAATTATGCCAGGCAGAAAACTATACAATCTGTAATCAATCAACAGCCACACTTAGCATTAAGAAGGGCCATTGAAATTTTCTTTCTGGTTCTAAGAACCATTACCATGGCCGAATTATGCCAGGCAGAAAACTATACAATCTGTAATCAATCAACAACCACACTTAGCATTAAGAAGGGCCATTGAAATTTTCTTTCTGGTTCTAAGAATCCTTGCCAGGGGTAAATTATGCCAGGCAGAAAGCTATAAAATCTATAATCAATCAATGGCCACACCTAGCATTAACAGAGACCATTGAGTTTATCGTGCTGCAGGAAGAGAAATGAATCTTCTTTCTTCTACGATGCTGCCATAAGTGCCTTTGAGATAAAACAACAAAAACATTATTTCAATATCTCTCCACTGTAATAATATTAATCCATTGTGATTGCTATTACCTCAACCCTAAACATAACCCTTACTTACCGAGGAAGAACGGACTATCAAGTAGTGAAAAACCATCCACCTCCCTCCATTATCCCAAAATCTTGGAGAAGACAAGTCACAATCGAAGTTACCTCGCTAAGTCGAAGGCCACATCACAGCCAAACGCTAACAGGGCTTGAGCTGCAGACATCTTCTTAATCTCTTCTTTCTTCTTCTTTAACTTTCCTTTCTTCCTGAGTCATGCCAGGGTTTCCTTTCTGGTTCTAAGAACCCTTGCCAGGGCTTAATTATGCCAGGCAGAAATCTATAAAATCTGTAATCAATCAACGGCCACTTAGAATTAAGAAAGGCCATTGAAGTTACCTTTTCCTGTTACATTTTCATTTCTGGTTCTAAGAACCATCGCCAGGGCTAAATTATGCCAGGCAAAATAGGTATAAAATCTATTATCAATTACTGGCCAAACCTAGCATTTAAAAGGGCCACTGTAGTTTTCATTCTGGTTTTACGAACTATCACCATGGCTAAATTATGCCAGGAAGAAATCTATACAATCTGTAATCAATCAATAGGCACTTAGAATTAAGAAGGGCCATTGAAGTTTTCTTTATGGTTCTAAGAACCCTTGCCAGGGCTAAATTATGCCAGGCAAAATAGGTATAAAATCTATTATCCATTACTGGCCACACATAGCATTTAAAAGGGCCACTGAAGTTTTCATTCTGCTTCTAAGAACCATCACCATGGCTGGATTATGCCAGGCAGAAATCTATACAATCTGTAATCAATCAACAGCCAACCTTAGCATTAAGAAGGGCCATTGAAATTTTCTTTCTGGTTCTAAGAACCCATGCCACGGCTGAATTATGCCAGGCAGAAAGCTATAAAATCTATAATCAATCAATGGCCACACCTAGCATTAACATAGACCATTGAGTTTATCCTACTGCAGGTTGAGAGATGAATCTTCTTTCTTCTACGATGCAGCCTTATGTGCCTTTGAGATAAAATAACAAAAACATTATTTCAATTCCCATTCACTGCAATAATATTAATCCATTGTGATTATTATTACCTCAACCCTAATCCTAACCCTTACTTACCTAGGAAGAACGGACTATGAAGTAGTGAAAAACCATTCACCTCCCTCCATTATCCTAAAATCTTGGGGAAGACAAGTGACAAACGAAGTTACCTCGCTAAGTCGAAGGCCACATCACAGCCAAAGGCTAAAAGGGCTTGAGCTGCAGACACCTTCTTGATCACTTCTTTATTCTTCTTTCACTTTCCTTTCTTCCTCAGTCATCCCAGGGTTCCCTTTCTGGTTCTAAGAACCCTTTACAGGGCTAAATTATGCCAGGCAGAAATCAATAAAATCTGTAATCAATCAACAGCCACACTTAGCATTAAGAAGGGCCATTGAAGTTTTCGTTCTGGTTCTAAGAACCATCACCATGGCCGAATTATGCCAGGCAGAAAACTATACAATCTGTAATCAATCAACAGCCACACTTATCATTAAGAAGGGCCATTGAAATTTTCTTTCTGGTTCTAAGAACCATTACCATGGCCGAATTATGCCAGGCAAAAAACTATAAAATCTGTAATCAATCAACGGCCACTTAGAATTAAGAAAGGCCATTGAAGTTACCTTTTCCTGTTACATTTTCATTTCTGGTTCTAAGAACCATCGCCAGGGCTAAATTATGCCAGGCAAAATAGGTATAAAATCTATTATCAATTACTGGCCAAACCTAGCATTTAAAAGGGCCATTGTAGTTTTCATTCTGGTTTTACGAACTATCACCATGGCTAAATTATGCCAGGAAGAAATCTATACAATCTGTAATCAATAAATAGGCACTTAGAATTAAGAAGGGCCATTGAAGTTTTCTTTATGGTTCTAAGAACCCTTGCCAGGGCTAAATTATGCCAGGCAAAATAGGTATAAAATCTATTATCCATTACTGGCCACACATAGCATTTAAAAGGGCCACTGAAGTTTTCATTCTGCTTCTAAGAACCATCACCATGGCTGGATTATGCCAGGCAGAAATCTATACAATCTGTAATCAATCAACAGCCAACCTTAGCATTAAGAAGGGCCATTGAAATTTTCTTTCTGGTTCTAAGAATCCTTGCCAGGGGTAAATTATGCCAGCCAGAAAGCTATAAAATCTATAATCAATCAATGGCCACACCTAGCATTAACAGAGACCATTGAGTTTATCGTGCTGCAGGAAGAGAAATGAATCTTCTTTCTTCTACGATGCTGCCATAAGTGCCTTTGAGATAAAACAACAAAAACATTATTTCAATATCTCTCCACTGTAATAATATTAATCCATTGTGATTGCTATTACCTCAACCCTAAACATAACCCTTAATTACCGAGGAAGAACGGACTATCAAGTAGTGAAAAACCATCCACCTCCCTCCATTATCCCAAAATCTTGGAGAAGACAAGTCACAATCGAAGTTACCTCGCTAAGTCGAAGGCCACATCACAGCCAAACGCTAACAGGGCTTGAGCTGCAGACATCTACTTAATCTCTTCTTTCTTCTTCTTTAACTTTCCTTTCTTCCTGAGTCATGCCAGGGTTTCCTTTCTGGTTCTAAGAACCCTTGCCAAGGCTTAATTATGCCAGGCAGAAATCTATAAAATCTGTAATCAATCAACGGCCACTTAGAATTAAGAAAGGCCATTGAAGTTACCTTTTCCTGTTACATTTTCATTTCTGGTTCTAAGAACCATCGCCAGGGCTAAATTATGCCAGGCAAAATAGGTATAAAATCTATTATCAATTACTGGCCAAACCTAGCATTTAAAAGGGCCACTGTAGTTTTCATTCTGGTTTTACGAACTATCACCATGGCTAAATTATGCCAGGAAGAAATCTATACAATCTGTAATCAATCAATAGGCACTTAGAATTAAGAAGGGCCATTGAAGTTTTCTTTATGGTTCTAAGAACCCTTGCCAGGGCTAAATTATGCCAGGCAAAATAGGTATAAAATCTATTATCCATTACTGGCCACACATAGCATTTAAAAGGGCCACTGAAGTTTTCATTCTGCTTCTAAGAACCATCACCATGGCTGGATTATGCCAGGTAGAAATCTATACAATCTGTAATCAATCAACAGCCACTTAGAATTAAGAAGGGCCATTGAAGTTACCTTTTCCTGTTACATTTTCCTTTCTGGTAATAAGAACCATCGCCAGGGCTAAATTATGCCAGGCAAAATAAGGTATAAAATCTATTATCAATTACTGGCCAAACCTAGCATTTAAAAGGGCCACTGAAGATTTCATTCTGGTTTTAAGAACCATCACCATGGCTGAATTATGCCAGGCAGAAATCTATACAATCTGTAATCAATCAACAGCCAACCTTAGCATTAAGAAGGGCCATTGAAATTTTCTTTCTGGTTCTAAGAACCCATGCCACGGCTGAATTATGCCAGGCAGAAAGCTATAAAATCTATAATCAATCAATGGCCACACCTAGCATTAACATAGACCATTGAGTTTATCCTACTGCAGGTTGAGAGATGAATCTTCTTTCTTCTACGATGCAGCCTTATGTGCCTTTGAGATAAAATAACAAAAACATTATTTCAATTCCCATCCACTGCAATAATATTAATCCATTGTGATTATTATTACCTCAACCCTAATCCTAACCCTTACTTACCTAGGAAGAACGGACTATGAAGTAGTGAAAAACCATTCCCCTCCCTCCATTATCCTAAAATCTTGGGGAAGACAAGTCACAACCGAAGTTACCTCGCTAAGTCGAAGGCCACATCACAGCCAAAGGCTAAAAGGGCTTGAGCTGCAGACACCTTCTTGATCTCTTCTTTATTCTTCTTTCACTTTCCTTTCTTCCTCAGTCATCCCAGGGTTCCCTTTCTGGTTCTAAGAACCCTTTACAGGGCTAAATTATGCCAGGCAGAAATCAATAACATCTGTAATCAATCAACGGCCACTTAGAATTAAGAAGGGCCACCGAAGTTTCCATTCGGGTTCTAAGAACGATCACCATGGCCGAATTATGCCAGGCAGAAATCTATACAATCTGTAATCAATCAACAGCCACACTTAGCATTAAGAAGGGCCATTGAAGTTTTCTTTCTGGTTCTAAGAACCATCACCATGGCCGAATTATGCCAGGCAGAAAACTATACAATCTGTAATCAATCAACAGCCATACTTAGCATTAAGAAGGGCCATTGAAATTTTCTTTCTGGTTCTAAGAACCATTACCATGGCCGAATTATGCCAGGTAGAAAACTATACAATCTGTAATCAATCAACAACCACACTTAGCATTAAGAAGGGCCATTGAAATTTTCTTTCTGGTTCTAAGAGTCCTTGCCAGGGGTAAATTATGCCAGGCAGAAAGCTATAAAATCTATAATCAATCAATGGCCACACCTAGCATTAACAGAGACCATTGAGTTTATCGTGTTGCAGGAAGAGAAATGAATCTTCTTTCTTCTACGATGCTGCCATAAGTGCCTTTGAGATAAAACAACAAAAACATTATTTCAATATCTCTCCACTGTAATAATATTAATCCATTGTGATTGCTATTACCTCAACCCTAAACATAACCCTTACTTACCGAGGAAGAACGGACTATCAAGTAGTGAAAAACCATCCACCTCCCTCCATTATCCCAAAATCTTGGAGAAGACAAGTCACAATCGAAGTTACCTCGCTAAGTCGAAGGCCACATCACAGCCAAACGCTAACAGGGCTTGAGCTGCAGACATCTTCTTAATCTCTTCTTTCTTCTTCTTTCACTTTCCTTTCTTCCTGAGTCATGCCAGGGTTTCCTTTCTGGTTCTAAGAACCCTTGCCAGGGCTTAATTATGCCAGGCAGAAATCTATAAAATCTGTAATCAATCAACGGCCACTTAGAATTAAGAAAGGCCATTGAAGTTACCTTTTCCTGTTACATTTTCATTTCTGGTTCTAAGAACCATCGCCAGGGCTAAATTATGCCAGGCAAAATAGGTATAAAATCTATTATCAATTACTGGCCAAACCTAGCATTTAAAAGGGCCACTGTAGTTTTCATTCTGGTTTTACGAACTATCACCATGGCTAAATTATGCCAGGAAGAAATCTATACAATCTGTAATCAATCAATAGGCACTTAGAATTAAGAAGGGCCATTGAAGTTTTCTTTATGGTTCTAAGAACCCTTGCCAGGGCTAAATTATGCCAGGCAAAATAGGTATAAAATCTATTATCCATTACTGGCCACACATAGCATTTAAAAGGGCCACTGAAGTTTTCATTCTGCTTCTAAGAACCATCACCATGGCTGGATTATGCCAGGTAGAAATCTATACAATCTGTAATCAATCAACAGCCACTTAGAATTAAGAAGGGCCATTGAAGTTACCTTTTCCTGTTACATTTTCCTTTCTGGTAATAAGAACCATCGCCAGGGCTAAATTATGCAAGGCAAAATAAGGTATAAAATCTATTATCAATTACTGGCCAAACCTAGCATTTAAAAGGGCCACTGAAGATTTCATTCTGGTTTTAAGAACCATCACCATGGCTGAATTATGCCAGGCAGAAATCTATACAATCTGTAATCAATCAACAGCCAACCTTAGCATTAAGAAGGGCCATTGAAATTTTCTTTCTGGTTCTAAGAACCCATGCCACGGCTGAATTATGCCAGGCAGAAAGCTATAAAATCTATAATCAATCAATGGCCACACCTAGCATTAACATAGACCATTGAGTTTATCCTACTGCAGGTTGAGAGATGAATCTTCTTTCTTCTACGATGCAGCCTTATGTGCCTTTGAGATAAAATAACAAAAACATTATTTCAATTCCCATCCACTGCAATAATATTAATCCATTGTGATTATTATTACCTCAACCCTAATCCTAACCCTTACTTACCTAGGAAGAACGGACTATGAAGTAGTGAAAAACCATTCACCTCCCTCCATTATCCTAAAATCTTGGGGAAGACAAGTCACAACCGAAGTTACCTCGCTAAGTCGAAGGCCACATCACAGCCAAAGGCTAAAAGGGCTTGAGCTGCAGACACCTTCTTGATCTCTTCTTTATTCTTCTTTCACTTTCCTTTCTTCCTCAGTCATCCCAGGGTTCCCTTTCTGGTTCTAAGAACCCTTTACAGGGCTAAATTATGCCAGGCAGAAATCAATAACATCTGTAATCAATCAACGGCCACTTAGAATTAAGAAGGGCCACCGAAGTTTCCATTCGGGTTCTAAGAACGATCACCATGGCCGAATTATGCCAGGCAGAAATCTATACAATCTGTAATCAATCAACAGCCACACTTAGCATTAAGAAGGGCCATTGAAGTTTTCTTTCTGGTTCTAAGAACCATCACCATGGCCGAATTATGCCAGGCAGAAAACTATACAATCTGTAATCAATCAACAACCACACTTAGCATTAAGAAGGGCCATTGAAATTTTCTTTCTGGTTCTAAGAATCCTTGCCAGGGGTAAATTATGCCAGGCAGAAAGCTATAAAATCTATAATCAATCAATGGCCACACCTAGCATTAACAGAGACCATTGAGTTTATCGTGTTGCAGGAAGTGAAATGAATCTTCTTTCTTCTACGATGCTGCCATAAGTGCCTTTGAGATAAAACAAAAACATTATTTCAATTTCTCTCCACTGTAATAATATTAATCCATTGTGATTGCTATTACCTCAACCCTAAACATAACCCTTACTTACCGAGGAAGAACGGACTATCAAGTAGTGAAAAACCATCCACCTCCCTCCATTATCCCAAAATCTTGGAGAAGACAAGTCACAATCGAAGTTACCTCGCTAAGTCGAAGGCCACATCACAGCCAAACGCTAACAGGGCTTGAGCTGCAGAACTCTTCTTAATCTCTTCTTTCTTCTTCTTTAACTTTCCTTTCTTCCTGAGTCATGCCAGGGTTTCCTTTCTGGTTCTAAGAACCCTTGCCAGGGCTTAATTATGCCAGGCAGAAATCTATAAAATCTGTAATCAATCAACGGCCACTTAGAATTAAGAAAGGCCATTGAAGTTACCTTTTCCTGTTACATTTTCATTTCTGGTTCTAAGAACCATCGCCAGGGCTAAATTATGCCAGGCAAAATAGGTATAAAATCTATTATCCATTACTGGCCACACATAGCATTTAAAAGGGCCACTGAAGTTTTCATTCTGCTTCTAAGAACCATCACCATGGCTGAATTATGCCAGGCAGAAATCTATACAATCTGTAATCAATCAACAGCCAACCTTAGCATTAAGAAGGGCCATTGAAATTTTCTTTCTGGTTCTAAGAACCCATGCCACGGCTGAATTATGCCAGGCAGAAAGCTATAAAATCTATAATCAATCAATGGCCACACCTAGCATTAACATAGACCATTGAGTTTATCCTACTGCAGGTTGAGAGATGAATCTTCTTTCTTCTACGATGCAGCCTTATGTGCCTTTGAGTTAAAATAACAAAAACATTATTTCAATTCCCATCCACTGCAATAATATTAATCCATTGTGATTATTATTACCTCAACCCTAATCCTAACCCTTACTTACCTAGGAAGAACGGACTATGAAGTAGTGAAAAACCATTCACCTCCCTCCATTATCCTAAAATCTTGGGGAAGACAAGTCACAACCGAAGTTACCTCGCTAAGTCGAAGGCCACATCACAGCCAAAGGCTAAAAGGGCTTGAGCTGCAGACACCTTCTTGATCTCTTCTTTATTCTTCTTTCACTTTCCTTTCTTCCTCAGTCATCCCAGGGTTCCCTTTCTGGTTCTAAGAACCCTTTACAGGGCTAAATTATGCCAGGCAGAAATCAATAACATCTGTAATCAATCAACGGCCACTTAGAATTAAGAAGGGCCACCGAAGTTTCCATTCGGGTTCTAAGAACGATCACCATGGCCGAATTATGCCAGGCAGAAATCTATACAATCTGTAATCAATCAACAGCCACACTTAGCATTAAGAAGGGCCATTGAAGTTTTCTTTCTGGTTCTAAGAATCCTTGCCAGGGGTAAATTATGCCAGGCAGAAAGCTATAAAATCTATAATCAATCAATGGCCACACCTAGCATTAACAGAGACCATTGAGTTTATCGTGTTGCAGGAAGAGAAATGAATCTTCTTTCTTCTACGATGCTGCCATAAGTGCCTTTGAGATAAAACAAAAACATTATTTCAATTTCTCTCCACTGTAATAATATTAATCCATTGTGATTGCTATTACCTCAACCCTAAACATAACCCTTACTTACCGAGGAAGAACGGACTATCAAGTAGTGAAAAACCATCCACCTCCCTCCATTATCCCAAAATCTTGGAGAAGACAAGTCACAATCGAAGTTACCTCGCTAAGTCGAAGGCCACATCACAGCCAAACGCTAACAGGGCTTGAGCTGCAGACATCTTCTTAATCTCTTCTTTCTTCTTCTTTAACTTTCCTTTCTTCCTGAGTCATGCCAGGGTTTCCTTTCTGGTTCTAAGAACCCTTGCCAGGGCTTAATTATGCCAGGCAGAAATCTATAAAATCTGTAATCAATCAACGGCCACTTAGAATTAAGAAAGGCCATTGAAGTTACCTTTTCCTGTTACATTTTCATTTCTGGTTCTAAGAACCATCGCCAGGGCTAAATTATGCCAGGCAAAATAGGTATAAAATCTATTATCCATTACTGGCCACACATAGCATTTAAAAGGGCCACTGAAGTTTTCATTCTGCTTCTAAGAACCATCACCATGGCTGGATTATGCCAGGCAGAAATCTATACAATCTGTAATCAATCAACAGCCAACCTTAGCATTAAGAAGGGCCATTGAAATTTTCTTTCTGGTTCTAAGAACCCATGCCACGGCTGAATTATGCCAGGCAGAAAGCTATAAAATCTATAATCAATCAATGGCCACACCTAGCATTAACATAGACCATTGAGTTTATCCTACTGCAGGTTGAGAGATGAATCTTCTTTCTTCTACGATGCAGCCTTATGTGCCTTTGAGATAAAATAACAAAAACATTATTTCAATTCCCATTCACTGCAATAATATTAATCCATTGTGATTATTATTACCTCAACCCTAATCCTAACCCTTACTTACCTAGGAAGAACGGACAATGAAGTAGTGAAAAACCATTCACCTCCCTCCATTATCCTAAAATCTTGGGGAAGACAAGTGAAAAACGAAGTTACCTCGCTAAGTCGAAGGCCACATCACAGCCAAAGGCTAAAAGGGCTTGAGCTGCAGACACCTTCTTGATCACTTCTTTATTCTTCTTTCACTTTCCTTTCTTCCTCAGTCATCCCAGGGTTCCCTTTCTGGTTCTAAGAACCCTTTACAGGGCTAAATTATGCCAGGCAGAAATCAATAAAATCTGTAATCAATCAACAGCCACACTTAGCATTAAGAAGGGCCATTGAAGTTTTCTTTCTGGTTCTAAGAACCATCACCATGGCCGAATTATGCCAGGCAGAAAACTATACAATCTGTAATCAATCAACAGCCACACTTAGCATTAAGAAGGGCCATTGAAATTTTCTTTCTGGTTCTAAGAACCATTACCATGGCCGAATTATGCCAGGCAGAAAACTATACAATCTGTAATCAATCAACAACCACACTTAGCATTAAGAAGGGCCATTGAAATTTTCTTTCTGGTTCTAAGAATCCTTGCCAGGGGTAAATTATGCCAGGCAGAAAGCTATAAAATCTATAATCAATCAATGGCCACACCTAGCATTAACAGAGACCATTGAGTTTATCGTGCTGCAGGAAGAGAAATGAATCTTCTTTCTTCTACGATGCTGCCATAAGTGCCTTTGAGATAAAACAACAAAAACATTATTTCAATATCTCTCCACTGTAATAATATTAATCCATTGTGATTGCTATTACCTCAACCCTAAACATAATCCTTACTTACCGAGGAAGAACGGACTATCAAGTAGTGAAAAACCATCCACCTCCCTCCATTATCCCAAAATCTTGGAGAAGACAAGTCACAATCGAAGTTACCTCGCTAAGTCGAAGGCCACATCACAGCCAAACGCTAACAGGGCTTGAGCTGCAGACATCTTCTTAATCTCTTCTTTCTTCTTCTTTAACTTTCCTTTCTTCCTGAGTCATGCCAGGGTTTCCTTTCTGGTTCTAAGAACCCTTGCCAGGGCTTAATTATGCCAGGCAGAAATCTATAAAATCTGTAATCAATCAACGGCCACTTAGAATTAAGAAAGGCCATTGAAGTTACCTTTTCCTGTTACATTTTCATTTCTGGTTCTAAGAACCATCGCCAGGGCTAAATTATGCCAGGCAAAATAGGTATAAAATCTATTATCAATTACTGGCAAAACCTAGCATTTAAAAGGGCCACTGTAGTTTTCATTCTGGTTTTACGAACTATCACCATGGCTAAATTATGCCAGGAAGAAATCTATACAATCTGTAATCAATCAATAGGCACTTAGAATTAAGAAGGGCCATTGAAGTTTTCTTTATGGTTCTAAGAACCCTTGCCAGGGCTAAATTATGCCAGGCAAAATAGGTATAAAATCTATTATCCATTACTGGCCACACATAGCATTTAAAAGGGCCACTGAAGTTTTCATTCTGCTTCTAAGAACCATCACCATGGCTGGATTATGCCAGGCAGAAATCTATACAATCTGTAATCAATCAACAGCCACTTAGAATTAAGAAGGGCCATTGAAGTTACCTTTTCTGTTACATTTTCCTTTCTGGTAATAAGAACCATCGCCAGGGCTAAATTATGCCAGGCAAAATAAGGTATAAAATCTATTATCAATTACTGGCCAAACCTAGCATTTAAAAGGGCCACTGAAGTTTTCATTCTGCTTCTAAGAATCATCACCATGGCTGGATTATGCCAGGCAGAAATCTATACAATCTGTAATCAATCAACAGCCAACCTTAGCATTAAGAAGGGCCATTGAAATTTTCTTTCTGGTTCTAAGAACCCATGCCACGGCTGAATTATGCCAGGCAGAAAGCTATAAAATCTATAATCAATCAATGGCCACACCTAGCATTAACATAGACCATTGAGTTTATCCTACTGCAGGTTGAGAGATGAATCTTCTTTCTTCTACGATGCAGCCTTATGTGCCTTTGAGATAAAATAACAAAAACATTATTTCAATTCCCATTCACTGCAATAATATTAATCCATTGTGATTATTATTACCTCAACCCTAATCCTAACCCTTACTTACCTAGGAAGAACGGACTATGAAGTAGTGAAAAACCATTCACCTCCCTCCATTATCCTAAAATCTTGGGGAAGACAAGTGACAAACGAAGTTACCTCGCTAAGTCGAAGGCCACATCACAGCCAAAGGCTAAAAGGGCTTGAGCTGCAGACACCTTCTTGATCACTTCTTTATTCTTCTTTCACTTTCCTTTCTTCCTCAGTCATCCCAGGGTTCCCTTTCTGGTTCTAAGAACCCTTTACAGGGCTAAATTATGCCAGGCAGAAATCAATAAAATCTGTAATCAATCAACAGCCACACTTAGCATTAAGAAGGGCCATTGAAGTTTTCGTTCTGGTTCTAAGAACCATCACCATGGCCGAATTATGCCAGGCAGAAAACTATACAATCTGTAATCAATCAACAGCCACACTTATCATTAAGAAGGGCCATTGAAATTTTCTTTCTGGTTCTAAGAACCATTACCATGGCCGAATTATGCCAGGCAAAAAACTATAAAATCTGTAATCAATCAACGGCCACTTAGAATTAAGAAAGGCCATTGAAGTTACCTTTTCCTGTTACATTTTCATTTCTGGTTCTAAGAACCATCGCCAGGGCTAAATTATGCCAGGCAAAATAGGTATAAAATCTATTATCAATTACTGGCCAAACCTAGCATTTAAAAGGGCCACCGTAGTTTTCATTCTGGTTTTACGAACTATCACCATGGCTAAATTATGCCAGGAAGAAATCTATACAATCTGTAATCAATAAATAGGCACTTAGAATTAAGAAGGGCCATTGAAGTTTTCTTTATGGTTCTAAGAACCCTTGCCAGGGCTAAATTATGCCAGGCAAAATAGGTATAAAATCTATTATCCATTACTGGCCACACATAGCATTTAAAAGGGCCAATGAAGTTTTCATTCTGCTTCTAAGAACCATCACCATGGCTGGATTATGCCAGGCAGAAATCTATACAATCTGTAATCAATCAACAGCCAACCTTAGCATTAAGAAGAGCCATTGAAATTTTCTTTCTGGTTCTAAGAATCCTTGCCAGGGGTAAATTATGCCAGCCAGAAAGCTATAAAATCTATAATCAATCAATGGCCACACCTAGCATTAACAGAGACCATTGAGTTTATCGTGCTGCAGGAAGAGAAATGAATCTTCTTTCTTCTACGATGCTGCCATAAGTGCCTTTGAGATAAAACAACAAAAACAGTATTTCAATATATCTCCACTGTAATAATATTAATCCATTGTGATTGCTATTACCTCAACCCTAAACATAACCCTTACTTACCGAGGAAGAACGGACTATCAAGTAGTGAAAAACCATCCACCTCCCTCCATTATCCCAAAATCTTGGAGAAGACAAGTCACAATCGAAGTTACCTTGCTAAGTCGAAGGCCACATCACAGCCAAACGCTAACAGGGCTTGAGCTGCAGACATCTTCTTAATCTCTTCTTTCTTCTTCTTTAACTTTCCTTTCTTCCTGAGTCATGCCAGGGTTTCCTTTCTGGTTCTAAGAACCCTTGCCAGGGCTTAATTATGCCAGGCAGAAATCTATAAAATCTGTAATCAATCAACGGCCACTTAGAATTAAGAAAGGCCATTGAAGTTACCTTTTCCTGTTACATTTTCATTTCTGGTTCTAAGAACCATCGCCAGGGCTAAATTATGCCAGGCAAAATAGGTATAAAATCTATTATCAATTACTGGCAAAACCTAGCATTTAAAAGGGCCACTGTAGTTTTCATTCTGGTTTTACGAACTATCACCATGGCTAAATTATGCCAGGAAGAAATCCATACAATCTGTAATCAATCAATAGGCACTTAGAATTAAGAAGGGCCATTGAAGTTTTCTTTATGGTTCTAAGAACCCTTGCCAGGGCTAAATTATGCCAGGCAAAATAGGTATAAAATCTATTATCCATTACTGGCCACACATAGCATTTAAAAGGGCCACTGAAGTTTTCATTCTGCTTCTAAGAACCATCACCATGGCTGGATTATGCCAGGCAGAAATCTATACAATCTGTAATCAATCAACAGCCACTTAGAATTAAGAAGGGCCATTGAAGTTACCTTTTCCTGTTACATTTTCCTTTCTGGTAATAAGAACCATCGCCAGGGCTAAATTATGCCAGGCAAAATAAGGTATAAAACATATTATCAATTACTGGCCAAACCTAGCATTTAAAAGGGCCACTGAAGATTTCATTCTGGTTTTAAGAACCATCACCATGGCTGAATTATGCCAGGCAGAAATCTATACAATCTGTAATCAATCAACAGCCAACCTTAGCATTAAGAAGGGCCATTGAAATTTTCTTTCTGGTTCTAAGAACCCATGCCACGGCTGAATTATGCCAGGCAGAAAGCTATAAAATCTATAATCAATCAATGGCCACACCTAGCATTAACATAGACCATTGAGTTTATCCTACTGCAGGTTGAGAGATGAATCTTCTTTCTTCTACGATGCAGCCTTATGTGCCTTTGAGATAAAATAACAAAAACATTATTTCAATTCCCATCCACTGCAATAATATTAATCCATTGTGATTATTATTACCTCAACCCTAATCCTAACCCTTACTTACCTAGGAAGAACGGACTATGAAGTAGTGAAAAACCATTCACCTCCCTCCATTATCCTAAAATCTTGGGGAAGACAAGTCACAACCGAAGTTACCTCGCTAAGTCGAAGGCCACATCACAGCCAAAGGCTAAAAGGGCTTGAGCTGCAGACACCTTCTTGATCTCTTCTTTATTCTTCTTTCACTTTCCTTTCTTCCTCAGTCATCCCAGGGTTCCCTTTCTGGTTCTAAGAACCCTTTACAGGGCTAAATTATGCCAGGCAGAAATCAATAACATCTGTAATCAATCAACGGCCACTTAGAATTAAGAAGGGCCACCGAAGTTTCCATTCGGGTTCTAAGAACGATCACCATGGCCGAATTATGCCAGGCAGAAATCTATACAATCTGTAATCAATCAACAGCCACACTTAGCATTAAGAAGGGCCATTGAAGTTTTCTTTCTGGTTCTAAGAACCATCACCATGGCCGAATTATGCCAGGCAGAAAACTATACAATCTGTAATCAATCAACAGCCACACTTAGCATTAAGAAGGGCCATTGAAATTTTCTTTCTGGTTCTAAGAACCATTACCATGGCCGAATTATGCCAGGCAGAAAACTATACAATCTGTAATCAATCAACAACCACACTTAGCATTAAGAAGGGCCATTGAAATTTTCTTTCTGGTTCTAAGAATCCTTGCCAGGGGTAAATTATGCCAGCCAGAAAGCTATAAAATCTATAATCAATCAATGGCCACACCTAGCATTAACAAAGACCATTGAGTTTATCGTGCTGCAGGAAGAGAAATGAATCTTCTTTCTTCTACGATGCTGCCATAAGTGCCTTTGAGATAAAACAACAAAAACATTATTTCAATATCTCTCCACTGTAATAATATTAATCCATTGTGATTGCTATTACCTCAACCCTAAACATAACCCTTACTTACCGAGGAAGAACGGACTATCAAGTAGTGAAAAACCATCCACCTCCCTCCATTATCCCAAAATCTTGGAGAAGACAAGTCACAATCGAAGTTACCTCGCTAAGTCGAAGGCCACATCACAGCCAAACGCTAACAGGGCTTGAGCTGCAGACATCTTCTTCATCTCTTCTTTCTTCTTCTTTAACTTTCCTTTCTTCCTGAGTCATGCCAGGGTTTCCTTTCTGGTTCTAAGAACCCTTGCCAAGGCTTAATTATGCCAGGCAGAAATCTATAAAATCTGTAATCAATCAACGGCCACTTAGAATTAAGAAAGGCCATTGAAGTTACCTTTTCCTGTTACATTTTCATTTCTGGTTCTAAGAACCATCGCCAGGGCTAAATTATGCCAGGCAAAATAAGGTATAAAATCTATTATCAATTACTGGCCAAACCTAGCATTTAAAAGGGCCACTGTAGTTTTCATTCTGGTTTTACGAACTATCACCATGGCTAAATTATGCCAGGAAGAAATCTATACAATCTGTAATCAATCAATAGGCACTTAGAATTAAGAAGGGCCATTGAAGTTTTCTTTATGGTTCTAAGAACCCTTGCCAGGGCTAAATTATGCCAGGCAAAATAGGTATAAAATCTATTATCCATTACTGGCCACACATAGCATTTAAAAGGGCCACTGAAGTTTTCATTCTGCTTCTAAGAACATCACCATGGCTGGATTATGCCAGGCAGAAATCTATACAATCTGTAATCAATCAACAGCCACTTAGAATTAAGAAGGGCCATTGAAGTTACCTTTTCCTGTTACATTTTCCTTTCTGGTAATAAGAACCATCGCCAGGGCTAAATTATGCCAGGCAAAATAAGGTATAAAATCTATTATCAATTACTGGCCAAACCTAGCATTTAAAAGGGCCACTGAAGATTTCATTCTGGTTTTAAGAACCATCACCATGGCTGAATTATGCCAGGCAGAAATCTATACAATCTGTAATCAATCAACAGCCAACCTTAGCATTAAGAAGGGCCATTGAAATTTTCTTTCTGGTTCTAAGAACCCATGCCACGGCTGAATTATGCCAGGCAGAAAGCTATAAAATCTATAATCAATCAATGGCCACACCTAGCATTAACATAGACCATTGAGTTTATCCTACTGCAGGTTGAGAGATGAATCTTCTTTCTTCTACGATGCAGCCTTATGTGCCTTTGAGATAAAATAACAAAAACATTATTTCAATTCCCATCCACTGCAATAATATTAATCCATTGTGATTATTATTACCTCAACCCAAATCCTAACCCTTACTTACCTAGGAAGAACGGACTATGAAGTAGTGAAAAACCATTCACTTCCCTCCATTATCCTAAAATCTTGGGGAAGACAAGTCACAACCGAAGTTACCTCGCTAAGTCGAAGGCCACATCACAGCCAAAGGCTAAAAGGGCTTGAGCTGCAGACACCTTCTTGATCTCTTCTTTATTCTTCTTTCACTTTCCTTTCTTCCTCAGTCATCCCAGGGTTCCCTTTCTGGTTCTAAGAACCCTTTACAGGGCTAAATTATGCCAGGCAGAAATCAATAACATCTGTAATCAATCAACGGCCACTTAGAATTAAGAAGGGCCACCGAAGTTTCCATTCGGGTTCTAAGAACGATCACCATGGCCGAATTATGCCAGGCAGAAATCTATACAATCTGTAATCAATCAACAGCCACACTTAGCATTAAGAAGGGCCATTGAAGTTTTCTTTCTGGTTCTAAGAACCATCACCATGGCCGAATTATGCCAGGCAGAAAACTATACAATCTGTAATCAATCAACAGCCACACTTAGCATTAAGAAGGGCCATTGAAATTTTCTTTCTGGTTCTAAGAACCATTACCATGGCCGAATTATGCCAGGCAGAAAACTATACAATCTGTAATCAATCAACAACCACACTTAGCATTAAGAAGGGCCATTGAAATTTTCTTTCTGGTTCTAAGAGTCCTTGCCAGGGGTAAATTATGCCAGGCAGAAAGCTATAAAATCTATAATCAATCAATGGCCACACCTAGCATTAACAGAGACCATTGAGTTTATCGTGTTGCAGGAAGAGAAATGAATCTTCTTTCTTCTACGATGCTGCCATAAGTGCCTTTGAGATAAAACAAAAACATTATTTCAATTTCTCTCCACTGTAATAATATTAATCCATTGTGATTGCTATTACCTCAACCCTAAACATAACCCTTACTTACCGAGGAAGAACGGACTATCAAGTAGTGAAAAACCATCCACCTCCCTCCATTATCCCAAAATCTTGGAGAAGACAAGTCACAATCGAAGTTACCTCGCTAAGTCGAAGGCCACATCACAGCCAAACGCTAACAGGGCTTGAGCTGCAGACATCTTCTTCATCTCTTCTTTCTTCTTCTTTAACTTTCCTTTCTTCCTGAGTCATGCCAGGGTTTCCTTTCTGGTTCTAAGAACCCTTGCCAAGGCTTAATTATGCCAGGCAGAAATCTATACAATCTGTAATCAATCAACAGCCACTTAGAATTAAGAAGGGCCATTGAAGTTACCTTTTCCTGTTACATTTTCCTTTCTGGTAATAAGAACCATCGCCAGGGCTAAATTATGCCAGGCAAAATAAGGTATAAAATCTATTATCAATTACTGGCCAAACCTAGCATTTAAAAGGGCCACTGAAGATTTCATTCTGGTTTTAAGAACCATCACCATGGCTGAATTATGCCAGGCAGAAATCTATACAATCTGTAATCAATCAACAGCCAACCTTAGCATTAAGAAGGGCCATTGAAATTTTCTTTCTGGTTCTAAGAACCCATGCCACGGCTGAATTATGCCAGGCAGAAAGCTATAAAATCTATAATCAATCAATGGCCACACCTAGCATTAACATAGACCATTGAGTTTATCCTACTGCAGGTTGAGAGATGAATCTTCTTTCTTCTACGATGCAGCCTTATGTGCCTTTGAGATAAAATAACAAAAACATTATTTCAATTCCCATCCACTGCAATAATATTAATCCATTGTGATTATTATTACCTCAACCCAAATCCTAACCCTTACTTACCTAGGAAGAACGGACTATGAAGTAGTGAAAAACCATTCACTTCCCTCCATTATCCTAAAATCTTGGGGAAGACAAGTCACAACCGAAGTTACCTCGCTAAGTCGAAGGCCACATCACAGCCAAAGGCTAAAAGGGCTTGAGCTGCAGACACCTTCTTGATCTCTTCTTTATTCTTCTTTCACTTTCCTTTCTTCCTCAGTCATCCCAGGGTTCCCTTTCTGGTTCTAAGAACCCTTTACAGGGCTAAATTATGCCAGGCAGAAATCAATAACATCTGTAATCAATCAACGGCCACTTAGAATTAAGAAGGGCCACCGAAGTTTCCATTCGGGTTCTAAGAACGATCACCATGGCCGAATTATGCCAGGCAGAAATCTATACAATCTGTAATCAATCAACAGCCACACTTAGCATTAAGAAGGGCCATTGAAGTTTTCTTTCTGGTTCTAAGAACCATCACCATGGCCGAATTATGCCAGGCAGAAAACTATACAATCTGTAATCAATCAACAGCCACACTTAGCATTAAGAAGGGCCATTGAAATTTTCTTTCTGGTTCTAAGAACCATTACCATGGCCGAATTATGCCAGGCAGAAAACTATACAATCTGTAATCAATCAACAACCACACTTAGCATTAAGAAGGGCCATTGAAATTTTCTTTCTGGTTCTAAGAGTCCTTGCCAGGGGTAAATTATGCCAGGCAGAAAGCTATAAAATCTATAATCAATCAATGGCCACACCTAGCATTAACAGAGACCATTGAGTTTATCGTGTTGCAGGAAGAGAAATGAATCTTCTTTCTTCTACGATGCTGCCATAAGTGCCTTTGAGATAAAACAAAAACATTATTTCAATTTCTCTCCACTGTAATAATATTAATCCATTGTGATTGCTATTACCTCAACCCTAAACATAACCCTTACTTACCGAGGAAGAACGGACTATCAAGTAGTGAAAAACCATCCACCTCCCTCCATTATCCCAAAATCTTGGAGAAGACAAGTCACAATCGAAGTTACCTCGCTAAGTCGAAGGCCACATCACAGCCAAACGCTAACAGGGCTTGAGCTGCAGACATCTTCTTCATCTCTTCTTTCTTCTTCTTTAACTTTCCTTTCTTCCTGAGTCATGCCAGGGTTTCCTTTCTGGTTCTAAGAACCCTTGCCAAGGCTTAATTATGCCAGGCAGAAATCTATAAAATCTGTAATCAATCAACGGCCACTTAGAATTAAGAAAGGCCATTGAAGTTACCTTTTCCTGTTACATTTTCATTTCTGGTTCTAAGAACCATCGCCAGGGCTAAATTATGCCAGGCAAAATAAGGTATAAAATCTATTATCAATTACTGGCCAAACCTAGCATTTAAAAGGGCCACTGTAGTTTTCATTCTGGTTTTACGAACTATCACCATGGCTAAATTATGCCAGGAAGAAATCTATACAATCTGTAATCAATCAATAGGCACTTAGAATTAAGAAGGGCCATTGAAGTTTTCTTTATGGTTCTAAGAACCCTTGCCAGGGCTAAATTATGCCAGGCAAAATAGGTATAAAATCTATTATCCATTACTGGCCACACATAGCATTTAAAAGGGCCACTGAAGTTTTCATTCTGCTTCTAAGAACATCACCATGGCTGGATTATGCCAGGTAGAAATCTATACAATCTGTAATCAATCAACAGCCACTTAGAATTAAGAAGGGCCATTGAAGTTACCTTTTCCTGTTACATTTTCCTTTCTGGTAATAAGAACCATCGCCAGGGCTAAATTATGCCAGGCAAAATAAGGTATAAAATCTATTATCAATTACTGGCCAAACCTAGCATTTAAAAGGGCCACTGAAGATTTCATTCTGGTTTTAAGAACCATCACCATGGCTGAATTATGCCAGGCAGAAATCTATACAATCTGTAATCAATCAACAGCCAACCTTAGCATTAAGAAGGGCCATTGAAATTTTCTTTCTGGTTCTAAGAACCCATGCCACGGCTGAATTATGCCAGGCAGAAAGCTATAAAATCTATAATCAATCAATGGCCACACCTAGCATTAACATAGACCATTGAGTTTATCCTACTGCAGGTTGAGAGATGAATCTTCTTTCTTCTACGATGCAGCCTTATGTGCCTTTGAGATAAAATAACAAAAACATTATTTCAATTCCCATCCACTGCAATAATATTAATCCATTGTGATTATTATTACCTCAACCCAAATCCTAACCCTTACTTACCTAGGAAGAACGGACTATGAAGTAGTGAAAAACCATTCACTTCCCTCCATTATCCTAAAATCTTGGGGAAGACAAGTCACAACCGAAGTTACCTCGCTAAGTCGAAGGCCACATCACAGCCAAAGGCTAAAAGGGCTTGAGCTGCAGACACCTTCTTGATCTCTTCTTTATTCTTCTTTCACTTTCCTTTCTTCCTCAGTCATCCCAGGGTTCCCTTTCTGGTTCTAAGAACCCTTTACAGGGCTAAATTATGCCAGGCAGAAATCAATAACATCTGTAATCAATCAACGGCCACTTAGAATTAAGAAGGGCCACCGAAGTTTCCATTCGGGTTCTAAGAACGATCACCATGGCCGAATTATGCCAGGCAGAAATCTATACAATCTGTAATCAATCAACAGCCACACTTAGCATTAAGAAGGGCCATTGAAGTTTTCTTTCTGGTTCTAAGAACCATCACCATGGCCGAATTATGCCAGGCAGAAAACTATACAATCTGTAATCAATCAACAGCCACACTTAGCATTAAGAAGGGCCATTGAAATTTTCTTTCTGGTTCTAAGAACCATTACCATGGCCGAATTATGCCAGGCAGAAAACTATACAATCTGTAATCAATCAACAACCACACTTAGCATTAAGAAGGGCCATTGAAATTTTCTTTCTGGTTCTAAGAGTCCTTGCCAGGGGTAAATTATGCCAGGCAGAAAGCTATAAAATCTATAATCAATCAATGGCCACACCTAGCATTAACAGAGACCATTGAGTTTATCGTGTTGCAGGAAGAGAAATGAATCTTCTTTCTTCTACGATGCTGCCATAAGTGCCTTTGAGATAAAACAAAAACATTATTTCAATTTCTCTCCACTGTAATAATATTAATCCATTGTGATTGCTATTACCTCAACCCTAAACATAACCCTTACTTATCGAGGAAGAACGGACTATCAAGTAGTGAAAAACCATCCACCTCCCTCCATTATCCCAAAATCTTGGAGAAGACAAGTCACAATCGAAGTTACCTCGCTAAGTCGAAGGCCACATCACAGCCAAACGCTAACAGGGCTTGAGCTGCAGACATCTTCTTAATCTCTTCTTTCTTCTTCTTTAACTTTCCTTTCTTCCTGAGTCATGCCAGGGTTTCCTTTCTGGTTCTAAGAACCGTTGCCAGGGCTTAATTATGCCAGGCAGAAATCTATAAAATCTGTAATCAATCAACGGCCACTTAGAATTAAGAAAGGCCATTGAAGTTACCTTTTCCTGTTACATTTTCATTTCTGGTTCTAAGAACCATCGCCAGGGCTAAATTATGCCAGGCAAAATAGGTATAAAATCTATTATCAATTACTGGCCAAACCTAGCATTTAAAAGGGCCACTGTAGTTTTCATTCTGGTTTTACGAACTATCACCATGGCTAAATTATGCCAGGAAGAAATCTATACAATCTGTAATCAATCAATAGGCACTTAGAATTAAGAAGGGCCATTGAAGTTTTCTTTATGGTTCTAAGAACCCTTGCCAGGGCTAAATTATGCCAGGCAAAATAGGTATAAAATCTATTATCCATTACTGGCCACACATAGCATTTAAAAGGGCCACTGAAGTTTTCATTCTGCTTCTAAGAACATCACCATGGCTGGATTATGCCAGGTAGAAATCTATACAATCTGTAATCAATCAACAGCCACTTAGAATTAAGAAGGGCCATTGAAGTTACCTTTTCCTGTTACATTTTCCTTTCTGGTAATAAGAACCATCGCCAGGGCTAAATTATGCCAGGCAAAATAAGGTATAAAATCTATTATCAATTACTGGCCAAACCTAGCATTTAAAAGGGCCACTGAAGATTTCATTCTGGTTTTAAGAACCATCACCATGGCTGAATTATGCCAGGCAGAAATCTATACAATCTGTAATCAATCAACAGCCAACCTTAGCATTAAGAAGGGCCATTGAAATTTTCTTTCTGGTTCTAAGAACCCATGCCACGGCTGAATTATGCCAGGCAGAAAGCTATAAAATCTATAATCAATCAATGGCCACACCTAGCATTAACATAGACCATTGAGTTTATCCTACTGCAGGTTGAGAGATGAATCTTCTTTCTTCTACGATGCAGCCTTATGTGCCTTTGAGATAAAATAACAAAAACATTATTTCAATTCCCATCCACTGCAATAATATTAATCCATTGTGATTATTATTACCTCAACCCAAATCCTAACCCTTACTTACCTAGGAAGAACGGACTATGAAGTAGTGAAAAACCATTCACTTCCCTCCATTATCCTAAAATCTTGGGGAAGACAAGTCACAACCGAAGTTACCTCGCTAAGTCGAAGGCCACATCACATCCAAAGGCTAAAAGGGCTTGAGCTGCAGACACCTTCTTGATCACTTCTTTATTCTTCTTTCACTTTCCTTTCTTCCTCAGTCATCCCAGGGTTCCCTTTCTGGTTCTAAGAACCCTTTACAGGGCTAAATTATGCCAGGCAGAAATCAATAAAATCTGTAATCAATCAACAGCCACTTAGAATTAAGAAGGGCCACCGAAGTTTCCATTCGGGTTCTAAGAACGATCACCATGGCCGAATTATGCCAGGCAGAAATCTATACAATCTGTAATCAATCAACAGCCACACTTAGCATTAAGAAGGGCCACTGAAGTTTTCTTTCTGGTTCTAAGAACCATCACCATGGCCGAATTATGCCAGGCAGAAAACTATACAATCTGTAATCAATCAACAGCCACACTTAGCATTAAGAAGGGCCATTGAAATTTTCCTTCTGGTTCTAAGAACCATTACCATGGCCGAATTATGCCAGGCAGAAAACTATACAATCTGTAATCAATCAACAACCACACTTAGCATTAAGAAGGGCCATTGAAATTTTCTTTCTGGTTCTAAGAATCCTTGCCAGGGGTAAATTATGCCAGGCAGAAAGCTATAAAATCTATAATATATCAATGGCCACACCTAGCATTAACAGAGACCATTGAGTTTATCGTGCTGCAGGAAGAGAAATGAATCTTCTTTCTTCTACGATGCTGCCATAAGTGCCTTTGAGATAAAACAACAAAAACATTATTTCAATTTCTCTCCACTGTAATAATATTAATCCATTGTGATTGCTATTACCTCAACCCTAAACATAACCCTTACTTACCGAGGAAGAACGGACTATCAAGTAGTGAAAAACCATCCACCTCCCTCCATTATCCCAAAATCTTGGAGAAGACAAGTCACAACCGAAGTTACCTCGCTAAGTCGAAGGCCACATCACAGCCAAACGATAACAGGGCTTGAGCTGCAGACATCTTCTTAATCTCTTCTTTCTTCTTCTTTCACTTTCCTTTCTTCCTGAGTCATGCCAGGGTTTCCTTTCTGGTTCTAAGAACCATTGCCAGGGCTTAATTATGCCAGGCAGAAATCTATAAAATCTGTAATCAATCAACGGCCACTTAGAATTAAGAAAGGCCATTGAAGTTACCTTTTCCTGTTACATTTTAATTTCTGGTTATAAGAACCATCGCCAGGGCTAAATTATGCCAGGCAAAATAGGTATAAAATCTATTATCAATTACTGGACAAACCTAGCATTTAAAAGGGCCACTGTAGTTTTCATTCTGGTTTTAAGAACTATCACCCTGGCTGAATTATGCCAGGAAGAAATCTATACAATCTGTAATCAATCAATAAGCACTTAGAAGTAAGAAGGGCCACTGAAGTTTTCTTTATGGTTCTAAGAACCATCACCATGGCCGAATTATGCCAGGCAGAAAACTATACAATCTGTAATCAATCAACAGCCACACTTAGCATTAAGAAGGGCCATTGAAATTTTCTTTCTGGTTCTAAGAACCATTACCATGGCCGAATTATGCCAGGCAGAAAACTATACAATCTGTAATCAATCAACAACCACACTTAGCATTAAGAAGGGCCATTGAAATTTTCTTTCTGGTTCTAAGAATCCTTGCCAGGGCTTAATTATGCCAGGCAGAAATCTATAAAATCTGTAATCAATCAACGGCCACTTAGAATTAAGAAAGGCCATTGAAGTTACCTTTTCCTGTTACATTTTAATTTCTGGTTATAAGAACCCTTGCCAGGGCTAAATTATGCCAGGCAAAATAGGTATAAAATCTATTATCCATTACTGGCCACACATAGCATTTAAAAGGGCCACTGAAGTTTTCATTCTGCTTCTAAGAACCATCACCATGGCCGAATTATGCGAGGCAGAAATCTATACAATCTGTAATCAATCAACAGCCAACCTTAGCATTAAGAAGGGCCATTGAAATTTTCTGTATGGTTCTAAGAACCCGTGCCAGGGCTAAGTTATGCCAGGCAGAAAGCTATAAAATCTATAATCAATCAATGGCCACACCTAGCATTAATATACACCATTGAGTTTATCGTGCTGCAGGAAGAGAAATGAATCTTCTTTCTTCTACGATGCTGCCATAAGTGCCTTTGAGATAAAACAACAAAAACATTATTTCAGTTTCTCTCCACTGTAATAATATTAATCCATTGTGATTTATATTACCTCAACCCTAAACCTAACCCTTACTTACCTAGGAAGAACGGACTATGAAGTAGTGAAAAATCATCCACCTCCCTCCATTATCCCAAAATCTTGGAGAAGACAAGTCACAACCGAAGTTACCTCGCTAAGTCGAAGTCCACATCACAGCCAAAGGCTAACAGGGCTTGAGCTGCAGACATCTTCTTAATCTCTTCTTTCTTCTTCTTTCACTTTCCTTTCTTCCTGAGTCATGCCAGGGTTTCCTTTCTGGTTCTAAGAACCCTTGCCAGGGGTAAATTATGCCAGGCAGAAATCCATAAAATCTGTAATCAATCACCGGCCACTTAGAATTAAGAAGGGCCATTGAAGTTACCTTTTCCTGTTACATTTTCCTTTCTGGTAATAAGAACCATCGCCAGGGCTAAATTATGCCAGGCAAAATAAGGTATAAAATCTATTATCAATTACTGGCCAAACCTAGCATTTAAAAGGGCCACTGAAGGTTTCATTCTGGTTTTAAGAACTATCACCATGGCTGAATTATGCCAGGAAGAAATCTATACAATCTGTAATCAATCAATAGGAACTTAGAATTAAGACGGGCCACTGAAGTTTTCTTTATGGTTCTAAGAACCCTTGCCAGGGCTAAATTATGCCAGGCAAAATAGGTATAAAATCTATTACCCATTACTGGCCACACATAGCATTTAAAAGGGCCACTGAAGTTTTCATTCTGCTTCTAAGAACCATCACCATGGCCGAATTATGCCAGGCAGAAATATATACAATCTGTAATCAATCAACAGCCAACCTTAGCATTAAGAAGGGCCATTGAAATTTTCTGTATGGTTCTAAGAACCCGTGCCAGGGCTAAATTATGCCAGGCAGAAAGCTATAAAATCTAGAATCAATCAATGGCCACACCTAGCATTAATATACACCATTGAGTTTATCGTGCTGCAGGAAGAGAAATGAATCTTCTTTCTTCTACGATGCTGCCATAAGTGCCTTTGAGATAAAACAACAAAAACATTATTTCAGTTTCTCTCCACTGTAATAATATTAATCCATTGTGATTTATATTACCTCAACCCTAAACCTAACCCTTACTTCCCGAGGAAGAATGGACTATCAAGTAGTGAAAAACCATCCACCTCCCTCCATTATCCCAAAATCTTGGAGAAGACAAGTCACAACCGAAGTTACCTCGCTAAGTCGAAGTCCACATCACAGCCAAAGGCTAACAGGGCTTGAGCTGCAGACATCTTCTTAATCTCTTCTTTCTTCTTCTTTCACTTTCCTTTCTTCCTGAGTCATGCCAGGGTTTCATTTCTGGTTCTAAGAACCCTTGCCAGGGCTAAATTATGCCAGGCAGAAATCCATAAAATCTGTAATCAATATCCGGCCACTTAGAATTAAGAAGGGCCATTGAGGTTACCTTTTCCTGTTACATTTTCCTTTCTGGTAATAAGAACCATCGCCAGGGCTAAATTATGCCAGGCAAAATAAGGTATAAAATCTATTATCAATTACTGGCCAAACCTAGCATTTAAAAGGGCCACTGAAGTTTTCATTCTGGTTTTAAGAACCATCACCATGGCCGAATTATGCCAGGCAGAAAACTATACAATCTGTAATCAATCAACAACCACACTTAGCATTAAGAAGGGCCATTGAAATATTCTTTCTGGTTCTAAGAATCCTTGCCAGGGGTAAATTATGCCAGGCAGAAAGCTATAAAATCTATAATCAATCAATGGCCACACCTAGCATTAACAGGGACCATTGAGTTTATCCTACTGCAGGTTGAGAGATGAATCTTCTTTCTTCTACGATGCTGCCATAAGTGCCTTTGAGATAAAACAACAAAAACATTATTTCAATTTCTCTCCACTGTAATATTAATCCATTGTGATTGCTATTATCTCAACCCTAAACATAACCCTTACTTACTGTTCTGTCTGGGTTTTCCCAGACCTCCACACCCACTGAAAAAACAGCCAGACACTCTGGTAAAATCCAAAAGTATTTTATAACAGGAAAAAATAAGCACAAAGGAAAACCTGTCTTCACAGCAGACAGGTTACAATACGTTACAACAGGGTCCTGATGTCCAGTCAATTCCACAAGCTTCTTGCTGGCACCCCCCCCCCCCAAGGTTTCAATAGTCCAAGGCACAAACCAGGATTGTAGCCACCAAAGTTCACAGACAGGTCTCACGAATCTCCAAGATAAAACTCCACAAGCCAGGAAGGGTGGGGCCGCCTTTTATCCTTTCCCAAGAGCACCACACCCAAACCCAGCTGTGACCTCTAATGCTGGAAATACCTAGCCAATTGAGTTCGTCTCTGATTAGCTCTCCTTTGTCGCATATCTATGATGTCGTGAGCATCTTCCCCCAGGGAATCCAGGCTGCTTGCTGGGGAGAGCTCCCCCTGGTGGAACTCTGGCTGTTCTTCTTCTGCAGCCTGGGATTCCTCTTCCTCGTCAGTCTGCACCTCCTGGTCCTCAGCCTCTCCCTCAGAGCTGGAAGCCGACAGCAAGTCAGCCATTCCCGGAGGGGTCCCAGGCTGAACCACAACACTTACCGAGGAAGAACGGACTATCAAGTAGTGAAAAACCATCCACCTCCCTCCATTATCCCAAAATCTTGGAGAAGACAAGTCACAACCGAAGTTACCTCGCTAAGTCGAAGGCCACATCACAGCCAAAGGCTAACAGGGCTTGAGCTGCAGACATCTTCTTCATCTCTTCTTTCTTCTTCTTTCATTTTCCTTTCTTCCTGAGTCATGCCAGGGTTTCCTTTCTGGTTCTAAGAACCCTTGCCAGGGCTTAATTATGCCAGGCAGAAATCTATAAAATCTGTAATCAATCAACGGCCACTTAGAATTAAGAAGGGCCATTGAAGTTACCTTTTCCTGTTACATTTTCCTTTCTGGTAATAAGAACCATCGCCAGGGCTAAATTATGCCAGGCAAAATAAGGTATAAAATCTATTATCAATTACTGGACAAACCTAGCATTTAAAAGGGCCACTGAAGTTTTCATTCTGGTTTTAAGAACCATCACCATGGCTGAATTATGCCAGGAAGAAATCTATGCAATCTGTAATCAATCAACAGCCACTTAGAATTAAGAAGGGCCACCGAAGTTTTCATTCTGGTTCTAAGAACCATCACCATGGCCGAATTATGCCAGGCAGAAATCTATACAATCTGTAATCAATTAACAGCCAACCTTAGCATTAAGAAGGGCCATTGAAATTTTCTTTCTGGTTCTAAGAACCCATGCCACGGCTAAATTATGCCAGGCAGAAAGCTATAAAATCTATAATCAATCAATGGCCACACCTAGCATTAACATAGACCATTGAGTTTATCCTACTGCAGGTTGAGAGATGAATCTTCTTTCTTCTACGATGCCGCCTTATGTGCCTTTTAGATAAAATAACAAAAACATTATTTCAATTCCCATCCACTGCAATAATAATAATAATAATCCATTGTGATTATTATTACCTCAACCCTAATCCTAACCCTTACTTACCTAGGAAGAACGGACTATGAAGTAGTGAAGAACCGTTGTACATACCTGAACGGTCTTCTCGATGCACTGGAAGGAGAGTCCAACATGGGTAATTTACCAATCTTATTGGTAGAGACTGAGTTAATTTAAATATTTAAATATGAGGTAGTCACCGCCCCTTAGCAGCCCCCAATACCTCAGTTTTAAAAACGAAGCCAGTTTAAGGATAACCTGTTTATTGAACAATAACCATAAAAACCTCATAACTATTCAACATGTAACCCCAAGACTCCGGCGACCTGGCGAAACAACCATGCCGGGTGGGTTTGGACTCTCCTTCCAGTGCATCGAGAAGACCGTTCAGGTATGTACAACGGTTCTTCTCCACTGCATCTGGAAGGAGAGTCCAACATGGGATATACCAAAGATTACTGCCCATGGGAGGGAAAAGGCTGAGCTACGGTCGCAGGAGTCGAACACACTTGCTGCAAAACCCGTCTCCCAAAGGAAGCTTCCGCCGAAGCTACCGAGTCAAGTTTGTAATGGCGTATGAAGGTAGTAGGAGACGCCCACGTAGCCGCCTTGCAAATGTCCTCAATGGATGCCTGAGTCCTCCAAGCAGCCGAAGTAGCCGCGCTTCGAGTGGAATGTGCTGTCACCCTGGTCGGTGGTAATTGAGACCGAGCTTTGTAAGCTTCCTCAATACAATCCCTTAGCCAGCGACTGATGGATCTGGAAGAAACTGGAAGACCCATCGACCGCTGACCAAAGGACACAAACAACCTTTCAGATTTTCTGAAATGTCCAGTCCGTCTGATGTAGATCTTCAAAGCCCTCCGAACATCTACCTTGTGCCACCTCAACTCCAGAGGGTGCTGTCCATGCGGGCAAAAGTCCGGCAACACTAATTCTTGTGACCTGTGGAACCCAGAGTTAACCTTGGGAATAAATGATGGGTCAAGTCTTAATATAACCCTATCCGGGTGGAATATACACAAATCCGCCCGCGTAGACAGGGCCGACAGCTCCGACACTCGGCGTGCCGAGGTAATTGCTACTAAAAAGGCTGTCTTTAAGGAGAGCAATCTTATAGGAATGGTCCTCATTGGCTCGAAAGGCGGTGCTGTAAGCGCCTTGAGTACCAAGGAAAGGTCCCATATCGGAAATCTGTGTACCGGAGGCGCATGGGTGTTAACTGCGCCTTTAATGAAATCCCTAATCCAAGGATGTTGTGTTAGAGAACGAGCGTGAGGTAAACGGATGATGGTCGCTAAAGCCGCTAAATGTCTTTTCAAAGTATTTGGGGCTAACCCTTTTTTAACCCCGGACTGTAGGAATTGCAAAATAGAAACTACTGAAGCCTCCCCCGGATCAAGGTTGTGGCTTGAACAAAATCCACAAAAAGTCGCCCATGTGGCTTGGTACAACCTCGTCGTTGAAGGGCGGCGAGCTGCCTGTATGGTACCTATAACGTCGTCTGGTAAAAATTGATTTTTCAGACCCGCCCTTTCAAGCGCCAGACGGTCAGTTTGAACCACTGAGGGTTCGGATGGCAAACTGACCCCTGAATCAACACTACCTCGGGGTCCGGAATCCTCCACGGGGGAGACACCGACAGGGCCACCAGGTCTGCAAACCAAGGACGTCTCGGCCAGTGAGGAGCTACCATTATCACCTCTGCCCCCTCCCGAATTGTCTTGTCTAGAACCTTTTGAACCAGACACGTCGGAGGAAAGGCATACAGTAACCCCTGGGGCCATGTTGACCAAAGGGCATTGACTCCCTCTACCCCTGGCGTCGGAAACCTGGAGTAAAACCTGTCCAATTGGGTGTTCGCTGGGGTTGCGAAGAGGTCCACCAATGGAAGACCAAACCGCAAAACTATGTGCTTGAAAAGTGCCGGATCCAGTTGCCACTCCGAAGGATCCAGAGTGGTCCTGCTCAGCCAGTCCGCTTGCACGTTGCTGGTCCCCGCAATATGCTCTGCCATCAAAGAGGCCAGATGAGATTCCGCCCAGTCGAAAAGGGCCGTGGTCTGAACCATGAGACAGTGTGACCTCGTACCCCCTTGGTGGTTCAGGTGCGCCTTCGTAGCCACATTGTCCGTCAAAATCAGGACATGCCTGTTCTGAACCCAGGGAGCGAAGGCCTGAAGAGCTAAGAAAACAGCTCTGAGTTCGAGAACATTGATGTTGACTTGGGTTAAATCCTCCTGTGACCATAGGCCCTGAGCGATATGAGGACCCATATGGGCCCCCCAGCCCGACAAACTCGCGTCTGTTGTGATAATCACGCACTCGTGGCTGTGAAGCGGAGAACCCTGGATCAACGCCGGGGACAGCCACCATGCCAGTGACTGTTTGACCGAAGCAGGAAGCGTCACCTTCCGATGCGAATGACTCATCTTGTCCCTTTGGGCCGGAAGAAGGAACCATTGGAGGCCCCGTATGTGATGACGAGCCCAAGGAACAATCCCTATTGATGAAACCATAGTCCCTAGCACCTTGGACAATGTTGCCAACGGTATCTGTCTTTGCCTCCGAAGGCTGGACACCAATTTCCGGATATTGAGTATCCTCTCTGGTGTTAGGGACACAGTGTCTTTTGTGGTGTCTATGATGGAACCCAGATGTTGGATTGTCGTAGTAGGATGAAGATGACTCTTCTCCTCGTTGACCGTGTAGCCATGCCATTCCAGAGCCTGCCTCGTGAGCGCCAGATCGTGCTGCGCTTGGGCCATAGACTTGGACAGAACGAGGATGTCGTCCAAGTATGCCATGACCCGTATGGACTGGGCCCTGAGATGTGCTGTCAGGAGGTCCATCAGCTTCGTAAAGGTACGGGGTGCCGAGGACAGGCTGAACGGCATAGCCCGGTACTGGTAGTGGACACCGTTGAGACAAAACCTGAGGAACCGCCGATGTGCTGGCCAAACCGGAACATGCAGGTAAGCCTCTTTGAGATCGATAGAGGTGAGGAAATCGTTGTGTCGCACAGAGGCCAGGATTGATTGCAGGGAGTGCATGCGAAACCTGCGGTACCGAATGAAGGTGTTCAGGAATTTCAGGTTTAGAATCATCCTGAACCCCCCCGATGACTTTGGTACCAGGAACACAACGGAGTAGAATCCCGTGCCCTTGGCATGCTCGGGCACCGTCTCTATCGCTTGGATGTTGAGAAGATGAGTTATCTCCCGTTGTAGATGACGTCTTTTGAGTGGGTCTCGTATGAAAGGACAAGTGACAAATCGGTGTGGCGGGGGCTGCAGGAACTCCAGGCGCAGTCCTCGGGATATCGTGGCGATTGCCCATTTGTCGGAGGAGGTATTTCTCCAGGAGGCACTGAAGCGTTGGAGTTTGCCTCCTATGGGCTGCACCGAAAGCAAGTCATTTTGTGCGCCTGAAGCCCCTCTGATTCCCTCTGAAAGGACGCCGAGCCTGCTGGAACCCTCTGGGCCTGTCTTGAAAGCCCGCACGGTTTCCCCGAAATGAGGGTTGGCTATATTGATTTTGCCTGTATGTTCTATTTTGTCCAACAGACAAGGAGGGATCCCACCGAAATGGCTGGCGGCGTGAGTAGGGAGTGGTCCTACGATCCTGTCGCCTGTACGCCCTAGGCAGGGACTTCCTTTTGTCCTTATCCTCAATGAGGACAGGATCCAACGCCTCCCCAAAGAGCTTTTCCCCTTGATATGCAGAAGAGGCGAGATTCCATTTGGACTTTAAGTCTGCAGGCCAGCTTCTCAACCATAGGAGTCGTCTGGATGCCAACGACGTAGCCATCCCTCTAGCAGAAAATTTTGCAGCGTGGAGAGTGGCATCCGCCGAAAATTCTGCCGCCGCCAATAATTTACTCAGGTCCTGACGTAAACGGCCATCATCTGGACCAAGGCGGGCCTGTACCTCCTGCAGCCACATTATCGAAGCTCGATTGAAAAAGGAAGCAGCTGTTGACGCTCGAAAAGCCCAACTCACCATTTGGTGAGATTTCCGCAATAAAATTTCCGCTTTCCTATCCTCCGGTTTCAAACTATCGCCAGTTTCTGATGGCACCAAGGCCTTTGAAATCAAAGTCATTACCGGCTGGTCGATAGGCGGAAATTCCAGCATTTTCTCCATGTCCTCATCCAAGATATAAAACCTCCGCTCCATGATTGAAGGACCTTGTGCTGCTGCAGGCTGCTGCCAGGTGCGTTTGATGCTTTGTCTAAAAATGTCCGAGGATGGCACATGCTCAGTCTCGGGTTGG